>NW_009935837.1:10960-29967 GCF_000696875.1 Nestor notabilis | reverse complement strand
TTTATTTATTAATTAATGTAATTCACATTTAAAGCAGTTGCTTGAGTTTTACCAAAGATGGGGAGTAATCCTTCTGCCAGAAGTTGTGTTCAGTTACTGGGATTTGAGAATGTATTATTAATATTAACATTAATACCAATATTAACATCAGTGTGTTTTACTTCTGCTTCCTCTTTTCCTAGGGCACGGTCACCTACCAAACCAGCTAGCTACTCATTAAAGTGGACACCAGAAGAAAAAGAACTGTTTGAACAAGGACTGGTGAGTTTATGTAATTTTTGGAATAGAACAGCTTATCTTTAACAAAATAATAATTAATATAAGCATGTCACATTTATCTGCTTCAACCTTTGTACTTCTCATGTGTTTAAAAACACTTGCCGTCTACCAAGGGCCTAATAATCAATCATTTTGGGGGATTCATCACTATCAGTCTAGTTTTATTTACCAAATTTTGTTCATGTGAGGCTGATTACAATTTGAGATCACAAAATATCTCAAATACACAGCTTTGAGTTGTACAGCTGTAATGCTGTAGTTAACTACAGGAAGTACAGTGTGTTCTTGAGGCAAATCAGTGAATAAAGTGAAATCCTTTAACTACTGTTGTAAGTCTTTACAGGTTACATGGTTGTACAGTGCTGACTGTAATAGGGGTTGCTTTGCCAAGTATAAATTCATTTCAGTATGATTCCTTGGGTTAGTAGGCACCTTAATTTACAGTGTGCCTGAACTGGGTGAAGAAGATCCTCTAGTTAAGAATAACAGTAACTCTTGCTGTTGGATGTAATTTCTTGGTAGAATACAAATAGCAAGGTTCTTTACTGTGGCTTTGCTGTACTGTTTGTGCATTTGCAATGAATAACTTGTGCATTTGTAATGAATAATTGAGGTTTTAAATTCTTTGCATCTAAAGTGCAATGTCTGGAATGTTAGAATTGGGGTAACTTAAACGTGCTGTGTTGTACCAGGTGAAATTTGGCCGCCGGTGGACGAAAATTGCCAAGCTGATTGGCAGTCGTACTGTGCTGCAAGTGAAGAGCTATGCTCGGCAGTATTTTAAGAACAAGGTAAATAGAGTATCTCTGTAGTTAGCAAAAAGGCTGTTTGACAAGTATGCTGTTGCACATATAGCTTGGTTTTTAACCTGTCTTTTCAGGGTACTGCTGTTAAAGTATATTCTCTATTTATTCCCATATTCAGAAAAGTGGAATGTCCTTATTTGCAGATTTAAAGATAAACTCAACTGATTCCAAATTCCTGGAGTGACTTTGGTATTTTTACTTCTGTTTATAATTAAAAAATAAGTGTGGTTTAATTGTAGTCTTACACTATTGGTTGTTAGTCTGAAGATACTTGTTTTTCTACTATACAGCTGTTTCAGCTGTGTTGTAGTTTAAGCTTTAGCCTCATTTGAGACTTCAGGGGCATTTAGTTACTACTGTCTAGTTGTTTTTCAATGGAAATACATGTTAATTTACACTTAAGCTAAAAGTGTATCTATAATGCTGTGTCTAAAGCATTGCAATGGATTAAAATGAGAAGGACATGGGCTTGTTGGAGTGAGTCCAGGGGAGGCCACAGAGGTGCTCCAAAGGCTGGAGCAGCTCTGCTCTGGAGCCAGGCTGAGAGAGCTGGGCTGGGGCAGCCTGGAGAAGAGAAGGCTCCTGAAGGGGAGACCTTAGAGCAGCTCCAGTGCCTAAAGGGGCTCCATGAAGCCTGGAGAGGGGCTTTGGACAAGGGCCTGTAGGGACAGGACAAGGGGAATGGCTTTAACCTGCCAGAGGGGAGATTGAGATGAGCTCTTGGGCAGAAGTTCTTCCCTGTGAGGGTGCTGAGGCGCTGGCACAGGGTGCCCAGAGAAGCTGTGGCTGCCCCATCCCTGGCAGTGTTCAAGGGCAGGTTGGACACAGGGGCTTGGAGCAACCTGCTCTAGTGGAAGGTGTCCCTGCCCGTGGCAGGGGTTGGAACTGGATGAGCTTTAAGGTCCCTTCCAACACAAACCATTCTGGGATTCTATGAAAGTGTGTTAAAAGGGTGAGTTGAGGAAGAAACACTTCCAAATGTCTGCTGTTCAAGTAAAATACCTCTGACTATTTGGGAAGCAGAGGGGATTGTTTTGATTTTTCTTCCTAAAACTATTTTATATTTCCCAAAGGCAAAAAATGGTGATTCTGAAAAAGAAGCACAAAGTCAGAGTGGGAGCAGCCTTCCCCTTGAAGATGGGGTAAAGGTAGAAGCATGGTCAGCTGGAAGCTTGAGAGGCCGTGCAGACCCCAATCTGAATGCAGTGAAAATTGAAAAGCTGTCAGATGATGAGGAAGTGGACATAACTGATGACATGGATGAGCTGCTTTGTCCTACTTTCCAGCAGGAAACTGGAAAACCTGAATTATCTGTTATTTCCAAAAGTCCAGTTGAAGAAACAAAAGGAATGGAACATGGTTCTTCATCTTTTGGACACAGTTCTACAGTTTCTTTACCTAAAGAAGATCCTCGTCATACCAAGCAAGATACAGTGGATGCATTAGTATTTCCAAGTGTTGCAGCAACGTGTTCTCAGCACCTGAATGGTGATAAACCTGTGAACTTAGATTACCAGCAATACAGTAAGTTTCTGGACAAAACTGACCAAGGCAGACTAGCAACATCTTGTGGTACTAAACAACGAACTGATCAGGAGCTCCTTGAGGGACAGAGAGACCTGGCTGATAATGGATTGCTCTTTCCTTCTCCCTGCCAAGTGGATGAAGATCATCAAGAAGAAGCAGAGGAGCTTAAGCCACCTGATCAGGAAGTGGAGGTTGACAGGAGCATCATTCTGGATGAAGAAAAGCAAGCTATTCCTGAGTTCTTTGAAGGGCGCCAGGCCAAAACACCAGAGCGTTACCTGAAAATTAGGAATTACATTTTGGATCAATGGTAAGGTGCATTAATTTACTGAAATAAGTGATTAAGATAACCCATGTCCTGCTCTGTTGTAGTTAAACACTACTTAGCACCAACAGCTTACACTTGAAAAGGGTGAAACTAACTTTATGGCAGCATTATAAAGATTGCCAGTAAACAGCAGTGATTATTGATGCTTCTTTTGCATCTTCCCTGGGTTTTTTTTTCTAGCATTCTGGAAGCTAAGCAATGAAAATTCTTTGAAGCATTAGGAATATGAGTGTTCTGTATCAAAACAAGCTGCATCCATTTTGGTTGCATTATTCTCTTCCTATTTTTGTCATCCTATATGTAAGAATGCATATAATAAATGATTCCTCAAAATGATTAATTCCATAGGGAGGTCTATAGCATGGTGATACTGCCTTTACAGAAGGGCACCTAGGAGAAATAATCTATGCTAGAGCAAATAATGTTGCCTAAGAAAACACTTCAAATTAAGAATCAACTTGGGGTAGTGCTTGTGCCCTTGAGTATTTTATATTCCATCTCCAGCGAATCAGTTACAGGAACTGAAGTGCCTGGTGGCAACAGGCTCAGAGTACAGTTTGTTCTGTTAGCAGCTGCGGTTTGTGTGCTTGCTGTGCTGGGTAACTTGCTTTTCAATAGGAAGAATTCCTGACTTTAATTGTCCTCATCCAGTTGTCTTGTGTATTGATAGCTTATGTAGTTGCAAAGACACTCTGAAATTCCATAGCAGAGAAATGCTGCTCTGAAATGATTCATTGTCAGTTGAAAAGCGAGTAATAAGTGCAGAGAGAGTGAAAACAGCCTCATTTATTACTCCAAGGAGGCCTGTGATTGTATGAGCTCTTTGGACTAATCTAGTGCAGATGTTCTTCTATCAGTGTAACAGTATTATAGCTCTTCTGAGGAATTCATTGCTTCCTGGCACCACTCAGGTTGAAGAGTTTGTTTTAACACGTGGAATATAAGTCTCACTCTGCCTAAGAATGAATGTGTCTGAATAACCCTAAAATAAACTGTGTGCTTGGTGAAGTTTGTGTTTTTGCTGTCATTGCCCTGAGTAGTATGTGCATCCCATAGGGGAAAAACCACCAGTGGCTTGTCTTACCCTCAGGTTAGGTCACACAATTCCTGCCTCCCCTCAGGATATGTTTTATTAACTGAAAACGTGCTGTGCTTTATTTTAGGGAGAGGTGTAAACCCAAGTACCTGAACAAGACGTCAGTGCGGCCGGGCCTGAAGAACTGCGGCGACGTGAACTGCATTGGGCGCATCCACACGTACCTGGAATTAATCGGAGCAATTAACTTTGGCTGTGGTAAAGATTTTGGGACCAATTCTCATCAGTGCATGCTGAACATCTCTGCTGTGGTCTGTCAGCCTTTTTTATTAAAATCAACGATTCCATGTTGAACAGGAAATTTTAGGAGATTAAAAGGATGGAGCCAGGAGGTGGCTGGTCTCTTTTCCCAAGTAACAAGTGATAGGATAACAGGAAACACCCTCAAGTTGTGCCAGGGGAGGTTTAGACTGGACATTAGGAACAATTTCTTCACCGAGAGGGTGCTCAGGCATTGGAACAGGCTGCCCAGGGCAGGGCTGGAGTCACTGTCCCTGCAAGTGTTCACAAACCATGTAGATAAGCCCCTTAGTGACATGGGTTAGTGGTGGCCTTGGCAGTACTGGGGTAAAGGTTGGACTTGATGAGCTTAAACGTCTTTTCCAGCCAAATTGATTCTATGGTTCTACGTGTCTTTAGAAGAAAAGTCCTAAGCTCACTTCATTGAAGCAAGCATCCATGTCATCCATGTGGATAATCTTCCAACTTCTCTGTACTCCTAATGTCTGAAATAGTAATTGTTGATACATTTACATTCTGTAGAAGAGAGCCTCTGTTTGGGCTGTATTTAATGTTCCAGCCTCTGTGGCTGTCGCCTATTTTGGTGCTAGTGTTGAAAGATGACTTCATGTCAGGGTGTGCTGCTCGCACAGAGGGTACACATTAATCCTTGCTAGGAAGGCCCTTCTGAGCAGATTGTCACTGGTGACCTTTGAAGATCTGCAGGAGTTTGTAACCTGTTACAGGATTATGGATTTCTGGTTTTACACAAGACCTTTCTTTTCTTCTACTTTTTTCCCTCTCCCTCATGTTCACACATCAGCTGTGAGGTTGTTTTGTGCTTTTCTGTATCCAGTATGGGATTTATTTATTTTCCTAATACCAGCTGGAATTGTGCCCTCCCTCCACATCAGACAGCATTCACGTTACTGTTTCTCTTCCCATACTGAATTATAACTGTTTCCTAAATAAGAAGCAGTATGTTCATCCTCAGGGCTGACTTTTACAAGATTCTAATGTTAAAATTAGGTGACATGTTAGAAGTATATATACACCAAGTATAAGTACACCTATAACTTAATGTTGGTTTGGACCAGAATCAATCCTGAGACTCTAAAGCTGAATGACAGTCACGTAGGAGAGGAGGAATGTCTTCTAAATACATTTTGTCTGAAGAAAAGGTTATTAAAAGTAAATTACCAATAAGGAAGGTGGTTTCCCTGTCTTAAAAGCTCTGTGGTAGTGGGAGAGGGCTATGTAATGAGTTAGTAACATGACGACCAAGAGATGTCCTTTCCCTGTGAGTTGTTTTGGTGTTGCCATTTGCCATTACCACTTCTCTGTGTCGTTCCTGGCTGCGTACCAGGAATAAGTGGCTTCATTCCTCACTGAAGAGCAGTGTCTCCCCTGTCTCCTGCAGAGCAGGCTGTCTACAACCGCCCTCAGCCAGCGGACAGGACACGGGCCAAGGAAGGCAAAGACACAGTGGAAGCGTATCAGCTCGCCCAGCGCTTGCAGTCCATGGTACGTTCTGGTGGGGACAGCCAAAACCATTCAGCGTGGTGAAGGTCTTGGTTGATTTTCATCTTCAAGCTGGGGCGTCTCAGGAAGTTTCTCCTCTCGTTCGGTTTGCAGTGGCATTAGGATGACCTGTCATTTGAGTGTCAGGCTAAGTGCAAGGTCTGCTATCTGACAGGTTTCTGCCCTGGCTTTGGCTGTGTTACCCATCTGATTGCTGTTCAGGTACTTAACTACAACTGTGTTTCAGTCTTTGCCTTTCCTCTCCACCTCTCCATAACTTATTTGACTGAGTCAGCCAGAAAATAGTGGTGTATGTTGGTAGTGTGAGATGGAGGTGCTTGCACTTCAACTATTAAGTTTAACAGGTATATGATATGGCTTATTGAGAGCCTTATGCACACAGTGAAGCACTGTGGTAACTCATTTATAGCTTCATGGGTTATCAAGGCTTGCCAGGTTTACCTAATGTGGCATTTTTAAGTACTTCACAGCAAAATAAACCAGTTGATGAGAGAAAAACTAAATCAGTCTCACTGGGGAAAAAAATAATAAATTGAAATATAAAGAACTGCAGCATCCGCTAGATGTAAACATACTGGGTTTATAGCTCTTTGTATCGTCTGAGCTGTAGTTCAGAGCTGGATATAACACACTGTTACTGTCAGATGTGGATGATCCATGGAACATCAACCAGGTATTGCACTTGACAGCCTTAAAACTGACAGCTTCACTGATGATGTTTCATGATAGATCGTGAGCTACTTGATTCTACCCAACTCCATCCAGGGGGTGCTTTCTTCTCTGGAAGTACATCACAGTGTTAGTAACCTTTTGGACAGTGTTCTTGGGGCTGGTGAAAGTAAATGCAGTGTTCTCAGGAGTAAGGGCCTTGACGTGTGTTGCTTTGCTTTGCTGCAGCGTACAAGACGGCGGCGGGTGCGAGATCCTTGGGGAAACTGGTGTGATGCAAAGGATTTGGAAGGACAAACATTTGAGGTAACCCTTCTGGGTCTAAACTTTCCTTAAAGACCTAATTCTTGCTAATGGCTGGCAGGTGCTGCTGCATCAAGTGTGCAGGGGAACAGTGGTGTAATGGGTTAGGGTTAGAGAATAACTTAGCAGCCGTCACATGTTTTTATGCTGATGATAAATACAACTGGACTCGGGTGTTTCCAGCGGTGCTTTTGTTGTGAGCATGTGTCACCCTACCCTGGTTAGGCCTATAAAGCTCTTTGTCTTGTAGGAGATTTCACGACCCTTTGTTTTCCATTACCTGCAGTACTAAAACTGACAGTAGTAGACAGAATAAGATGTAAATGTTATTTTTTCAGTCTTGGACAGTTTCTTTGTATTTATAATGATAAAGTTCCTAATATTAATTCTGCTCCTGGCTGGGCTTGTTCAGCCTGGAGAAGAGAAGGCTCCAGGGAGACCTTAGAGCAGCTCCCAGTGCCTAAAGGGGCCAATAAGAAAGCTGGAGAGGGGCAGGTTTTAAACTTACAGAGGGGAGATGGGGATGAATCACTGCTGAAAGAACACTGAAGACATTAAGACATTTATTGATTTTTAATTTCTTTTTAGCATCTCTCTGCTGAAGAATTAGCAAGAAGAAGAGAGGAGGAAAAACTGAAACCTGCAAAATCTTCTAAAAGTTCAAGACAAACAAAAAGGTATTATTTGATGTACATGATGGTCAAATATTGAGCTTCTAGAAGTGAAACCAGTGCCTTGCCTGGTGTCAGGCTGGAGTGCCACAAATCATTAACACATTTTGTGGTCTGAAATAACCTGTATGTGTTTCAAATGTTTCATATTGGAGTTCATGAGTGTTTCTGTATTTGGTGGAATCGTCCTCCTGTGGGATGAGAAAATCCAGTAAAGAAAACGTGCTTGTTCCTCCTCTGCCAAGGAGACGGTGGGAAACTTGGAAAGTTTCCTGACTGTCCTACATCTTTAGAGAAATTTTCTTTCATTTTATAGTTCCTTTGATCCCTTTCAGCTGATTCCATGCTGCCTGTTCACTGCAGAAAAGCAGGTACGTACCCGAGGGTGAATGATCAAGAATGCTTTGCTTTTTTAGGTCACGTTTCTTATACTCACTATTGTGTTTATCATTTCAGGAACCCTTTCAGGTGAAAGTGTCCTCTGAAGCACTTCTGATAATGGATTTGGTGAGGATCAAGTTTTACCTCTCAAAAAGCTGTGCTGTGTTGTGTTATTTTTCAGTGGGCAACGTAAGACTGAGAAACGCAGCACTTCTTTGCATCCAGACCTAGAAGTGAGAATCTGGGATTAAATAAAGCCTCTAAAGATTATTTTTGTTAATATTGTGCTCAGTGTACAACCGTTTACCTTCTAGAGAAACTAATAATGTTACTGCTTAACACTGTCATACTTTAAATACAGTTTGCTTAAAACTTCTTTCTAACCCAGGCTGCTGTTTCGAGATCTTAGGGGTTCATTTTCTGCCAGTCTTGTGGTTCTAAAGCAATGTGTGGGGCGTTGTTAAAGAACAACAGGTTGGACCAAAACTTGTGCAGTTACTCAGCTCCAGTTTTTGCAGCTAGCACCGCATCACATCTGGAGGTGCTTTACAAGTGTAGTGCGTAGCTGTGTGTGTATAGGAAAGCAAACATCCTCTTTGGTTTGCTTTAAACACTGTGTGTTTGAGCATCTGTAGCTGTCCTAAGGTTTCCTTCTAAATGTCATTGAGAAGTTACTGCCTTGCAGCTAATGTGTTCTGTCGCGTGTTGCTCAAAACTGGGAGAAATTGTACAACTTGGGCTTTAATACTTGTTTGCTACCATTTTAGCACTCTCATGTGTCTATGGCAGAAGTAATAGGGCTGCTGGGTGGAAGATACTCGGAAGCAGATAAAATTGTGGAAGTAAGTGTTTGTCTTTCTACCTTTTCTCTACAGCTTTAGAACTGTTATGATCACCTATATTAATTTGAATAGATGGAAATGTTACTTCTGAAGGGCAAGTACTTCGGTATAGTAAAGTTGAAGTTAATTAGTTAAAGTTGTGTGGAAGATCTGACAAGCTCTTGATCTGACATGCGGAACATGAGGTGTATGACTCTTAATGCTTTACATTGTATTTAACTGATGGAGATTTCTTGCATTTATCCATCTGGAGGCTTTTTTAACAGGTCTGTGCAGCAGAGCCCTGCAACAGTCTCAGTACGGGGCTGCAGTGCGAGATGGACCCGGTGTCTCAAACACAGGCCTCGGAAACACTGGCTGCCAGAGGATACAGCGTCATTGGGTGGTACCATTCCCACCCCGCCTTCGACCCCAACCCCTCCATCCGAGACATTGACACTCAAGCTAAATACCAGGTGGGTGCTGGGCTGCACGTGACAAAACAAGAAACAGCGAAACCAAACCCCGACAACCCTGAAGCTTCCCTGGTATTTAGGATCTTAATGCACATTGTTGCTCTGTTGCATCTTAAAGGCATTCATAAATTGAGATAAGTTCCATTTTCTTGAGTTCAGAATCTGTTCCGAAAAGGATTTACTTTTTTTTCTCTGTGTGTTTTTGGTGCGTTTCTGGTTTTTCAGAGTTACTTCTCCAGGGGTGGTGCCATGTTCATTGGAATGATTATAAGTCCTTACAACCGAAATAATCCTCTCCCATACTCTCAGATGACTTGTCTAGTGATCAGTGATGAGCTCAGTTCTGACGGTTCCTACCGTAAGTACCAGTGTTCTATCCACTGTCTTCGTTTCTCTTTTCCTTTTGGATTCTAAGGGGAAGAATGTTGTTGGTTCTTGAGCTTGAGAAATAGGGATTTATGTATTTATGTGGGTAATGTGTGCTGTAGAAACCCAGGAATTTCACTTATAGAGTAATCCTGCAGGTAGTCACTGCTGTCGTGACAAGAATATACAGGCACAAATATGGGCAAGAATGTTTTGGTGTTTCCCACAATCCAGGAAAGAAATTAAAGGGTTGGCACAAGGGTTATTGTTATTTACATACAGTATCCATACATAAAGCTGAGAAGCTGCTTCACATGGATCACTTTGCTGCGTAACAAAATCCTGAGCAGACCCTCTGATCGAGGGGACAGAGCTATGACAGCAAAGAACAGGCTGCTACAGCAGCCAGAAATCCTTGTTTGAGTAACTCAGTGTGGAGAATGCCAAGGATCAAAGCTGCTGGTGTCCAAGAAAACCCAAAATATGGGAGATGGAAGGTGTGTGCTGCTGAGAGAACAAGTTCATGATTTGAAGTGTCACTGGCATTTCATGGAAACAGGATGTTTTCCCTTGAGCAGTTCAGGACACACCGGATAAAGCAATGATCAGATCTGCTCTAGTTTGAGGAAACCCCCTCGGTAACAGAACAGGGTTACAGCAGCTGCCTCTTCTCTCTCATTTTCCCTCCCCTGTTTAATCCTGATTTTTGCATCTAAACTCCGAGGTTTCCAGTTTTCTTGGCAAGGCACTAGCAGAGGCCGTGTGAGCCGGCAGCTCCGCTCTGTTTTTCCCTG
Source organism: Nestor notabilis (assembly GCF_000696875.1). Classification (NCBI taxonomy): domain Eukaryota; kingdom Metazoa; phylum Chordata; class Aves; order Psittaciformes; family Psittacidae; genus Nestor; species Nestor notabilis. The sequence goes on along the minus strand of NW_009935837.1, from coordinate 19,689 downwards.
TGGCAGGAAGCAGGGAAGCCCATCTGCCTGCAGATTCACCCCAGGCCCAGGGGAGATGAAGCAACAGCCATATCCATGCTGATCCCTGTTCGCTGTGCTGCTGGTGCATGACTTTACCCTCGCTTCCCATGCACCCCACCTGTGTGCTGTGGAGTTAGAAACTTTATCTGCCCTCAGAAGCCCCTGAGGGGGCTTCATAGGGATGTTTATCTCCTGAATTCCACTTGTTACTAAATGGTGTCTCCTCTTTCTCTTTGGAAAAGTGATACCGTAGCACTGCACGAATGAACTGCAATTAGTGTTTGATGTGAGCCATAAGTGTTGCTATAGGTTAATCTCAGTCTGCACTGAACGCTTACTACATTTGAGATGTGTTCAAATAGCAAATGGTATTTACTACTTTCTTTTCACTTCCTTTGAGGCCTAGTTGAAAAGCTGGTGTTCCTCTCATTAAATTCTTATGATCTTAAAAGGCTTTTATTAATGAATTACTCAGATTTACAGTCACTTTGGTGCTGATATTTTTTGACTGAATTGTGTTCTGCAAGTCATTTCAGGTGTTCCTTTAGAACACTCCTAAATGTGTCTTCCCCCCACCTGCAATAATCAAGAAGACTTTCTTCCTTGAGGAGTAAAATTCCTCTGAAATCTAGAACAAGTAAATCACTTCATCCATAAAAACCAAACCTTTATTATTCACTGGACAACTACCTGGATTTTTAGCATCACTTTTGTAGTCTCTAGGTTAGAAAAACTCCATCCATTCTGGCATTTTTCTGTTATGTTGTAGATTGCTGTGTGCTCCTTATGGCATGAGGAGCTGCTGAGGGAGAGGAAGAGAACAGGTTTGTTCCCTACTCCCACCAAAACTAAATTTGGAATCCAAAGTACATCATGCATTTAGTTTAATCTCCTTAATGTTGGCAAGTAGCGGGACCGTGAGCTTCCACAGTCAGTAATAAATTAGGAATGGCTATGGGGAAGGAAGGGATTGCAGCTAAAACAGAAGGGAAAGCAAATGGTGAGTGCACTAGAAACACCAAGTAGCCCTGTTCATTTTTTTTCCAGGCCTGCCCTACAGGTTTGAAGTGCAGCAGATGTTGGAGGAACCTCAATGGGAATTAGTATTTGCAAAAACAAGGTGGATAATTGAAAAATACAGATTCTGCCATAGGTAAGAACCTAATTGTGTTACAAAGAGAAGCCAGGGTAGGGTTTCTGCATGTTTATCACTGATGTGTCGATGAAGACATGTGGCTGCTTACTACAGGACTACTATTTGCCACCCATGGCCTGGGCTGCACCCCCAGAGCAGGTCGAGGGAGGGGATTCTCCCCCTCTGCTGTGCTCTGGGGAGATCCCCCCCTGCAGCCCTGATCCAGCTGTGAGGAACAGCACAAGAGGGATTTGGAGCTGTTGGAGCGAGGCCAGAGGAGGCCCCAGAGCTGCTGCGAGGGCTGGAGCAGCTCTGCTCTGGAGCCAGGCTGAGAGAGCTGGGCTGGGGCAGCTGGAGAAGAGAAGGCTCCTGAAGGGGACACCTTAGAGCAGCTCCAGTGCCTAAAGGGGCTCCAGGAGACCTGGAGAGGGGCTTTGGACAAGGGCCTGTAGGGACAGGACAAGGGGAATGGCTTTAACCTGCCAGAGGGGAGATTGAGATGAGCTCTTGGACAGAAGCTCTTCCCTGTGAGGGTGCTGAGGTGCTGGCACAGGGTGCCCAGAGAAGCTGTGGTTGACCCATCCCTGGCAGTGTTCAAGGCCAGGTTGGACACAGGGGCTTGGAGCAACCTGCTCTAGTGGAAGGTGTTGGAGCTGGATGAGCTTTAATATCCCTTCCAACACAAACCATTCTAGGATTCTATGCTTTGTTTTTCTTTCAACAGCAGTGTTCCCATGGATAAAATTTTCCACAGAGATTCTGACCTGACTTGTTTGCAGAAAGTAAGTTGTTTCTTTTAGCTTTTCTAATTTCAAATGATTTTGTTAAATACAGCTCTGCTTTGTATTGCCACAAGTCTGCAGCTGGAGCATGAATAGCACAAACAAGACAGAAATGTTGCCTAAAGCAAAAGACATAGAAACCACGTGCACAATTGTTACCCATATCTAACATTTTTTTTCGTCTCAGCATGACTTTGCTTATGAACAGCTTCAGTCTCCAGTTCAGTTGGTGGAGTTCTCTGGAGTTTAACTGTTGTGTAATGACCCATGTGTTCCTGTTTCTACAATGTATAATGTACAGTTGAACTCTTCACTAGTGTTAGTCCTGGCACAGGTTGCCTAAGGAAGTGGTGAATCCTCCATTCCTGGCAGTGTTCAAAGCCAGGTTGGACAGAGCCTTGGGTGACATGGCCTAGTGTGAGGTGTCCCCGCTCATGGCAGGGGATTGGAACTAGATGAGCTTAAGGTCCTTTCCAACCCAGACTGTTCTGTGATTCTAAGATAACTGGTGTTAATCCTAAATAACTAACTAGAAATCCCTTTGGAATACTTAATCAGATAGAAGGGGAAAAATAAACTCAGGAAAAATAATAATTTAAAAGAAAATGTTCTCTTCTTTTGACCAGCTTTTGGAGTGCATGAGGAAGACTTTGAGCAAGGTCACAAACTGCTTCATTGCTGAAGAGTTCTTGACTCAGATAGAGAACTTGTTCCTTTCCACATACAAGAGTGAGAAAAAGGGTGATGCTGAAGAAAATGGGAACCAGAGTTCGACCGAACTGCCGGGGTGATGGCTTTAACCAAACCAACTGATGGAATATTGATTTCTATCGTTTCCTTTTCTTTCCTTTCTCCCTATTATGTCAACACCTTCAGAATTCCCATCCATTTTAGCTGTAACTGTTACAGAATCCAGTGTCATCTTGCTGTTAAAGTACAAAGATACTTTGACATATGACTAATGTGTGTGACCTGGCTACTGAGGAGCACTTCATACTAACACTGTAAACACAGAGTGCCTCAGGATGAACTGATTGACAGTGTGATGTTTGGGAAGAATGACATCCTGCCAGGAATAGTGGGACTCAGCCTTGAAGCAGAGTTTGTCCTCTCTCAATCTCACAGTTTGGGAATTTTATCTACAGGTGTATGTTTCACTTGGGATGAATTTGTTCCTCCGTGCTTTAGAGAGCATAAGTTTGAATGAATTCACAAAAGAGAAACTTAACTGAAATGAAGGGCTTGTAGCTCCCTGCTTACAAACTTCCCTGGTATCCAGTCTGAAGTGTTGCTCAGTTCTAGTTTAATCCACCATTGATGGTTTTACTTTACTTCCTTCCCCTGCCCCGCACATTGAAGGTCATGTAGCTTTTTGGCATGGTCTTTGCCATCTTGCTTCTGTATTGGGGAGAAAAAGCTGACTTCTCAGTAGCAGTGTGCTTGTTTCCAGTGGAAATGGTAACTCCTGTCCTGTTACAGGTTGCAATCTTTCTGATCTTCCATTCTGCAGGGAGGTGTTCTGCTGTTCTGCCACATCAGTGTGATTTGCCTGCTTCCAATGGCTGCTGTTTCCTGTGGAAACAAGAGCTCTTGATTGACAGCAAACTGAGTGCAACAAGCAGAAAAGTAGTTGTCTTTTTAAAGAGAAAAGCCCAACAGTTTTTATATTCAGAGTCTTCTCTCTAACGTGCAGCTCAGAACAAAAGCACACTGGTTTGTATCACTTCGGTGGTTATAATTGCATACAAGTCTATATTCAGATGAATTGGATGGGATTAAGTTGGGACTGTTCAGCCTGGAGAAGAGAAGCTGTGTGGAGACCTCAGAGCAGCTTCCAGTGTCTGAAGGGGGCTACAAGGATGCTGGGGAGGGACTCTTCATCAGGGACTGTAGGAACAGGACAAAGGGTGATGGGTTCAAACTTAAACAGGGGAAGTTCAGGTTAGATCTAAGGAAGAAGCTCTTCACTGTGAGCTGGAACAGGTTGCACAAAGAAGTGATAAATGCCCCATCGCTGGCAGTGTTCAAGGCCAGGTTGGACAGAGCCTTGGGTGACATGGTCTAGTGCCCATGGCAGGGGTTGGAACTGGATGACCTGAAGGTCCTTTCCAACCCAAACTATTCTGTGATTCTATAAACAGATTGATCTTGAGTGAGAAGCTACTTGGTTGCATCTTGGAACTGAGTTTCATGAGCTGTATCACTGTGAATCTTTATAAAAAGTGTGCTTTAAATTTAGCTTTTAAATCATACGACAACTTGTGTACAGTTACTGCTATTTACAGATTTATCTTGGGCAAAGTTTATCAGAGAGGTCTCAAATATATTTGAAAAGCAAGACCTTGAGTTTATATCTAGAGAGGTGACAGTGGACTTGGTTCTTATCTTAAAAATATATGTGTATATATCTAGTTCTACATAAAGGAAATGGTATTTTAAGATTTTATATGTTTGTTTCTAACTTCAGCTTTTCAGTTGTATAAAGAGTTTTGAAAAGCTTTACGACTGTAGAGTTGCATCCCAAGGAGGGAGCTCCTGTACAGGGAGTTCAGGTCACTTTTCTGTCACACCTCACCAAAGGGTAAGTGTTTCTGTGATTAAGTGGAAGGTGCAGAGCCTGGATATCTGAAAAAGTGAGCCCCTTGGTACTGGGTGCATGTCCCAAGAGCTGTGGACTTCAAAGTATTGGTGGATGTTCCATGTTCTCCTCTACACTCAAATCTGCTTCTGCACAGCTCGAGATCCCACCACTGTACAGCACTTACAAGCTTGGTGTATCCATGTACATAAGGCATGTTGACTCAGTCTGCATCTGTCCTGATGTGCCATCTTGAGGACTTCCAAATGGACACCATCGCATGGCTTTCTGTGTTCCCAGTTGAAGCTGCGCTCTTGGTGAGCAAGTATTTCTCCCCTACTTCTTTGTGGAGTGGTCTGCAGTGTGAGGTATTCTTTTGCAGCTTTTCATAGGTTACTCTCTAGGAAAAAATACACACTGTAAATGTACTACAAGCTGTAATTAGTTCTGATTTGTAGGAAGGGAATTTTGAACCTCCTGTGTAACAGCAATATGAAGTAGATCGTGTTCATTCTCCACGTACGGTCTGGTTCAAGCCAGTGCAGGATGGATGTTGGTACTACTCAAGGAGTGGTAACAATGTGCTGGCTGCTTCTCTGTTGAATGATTAAAATGAGTTCAAGTAATACAGTTGTGTTAATTTGGTTTAACAGTGATGTTACATCAGAAAAGTTTGGAGTAAAACCTATGTTTGAAGTAGTTTGTCTCTTGACAAGAGGACGGGGTGCAGTGTTGAGCTGTTGATGCACATACACGGACTCTGGATCATCTTAAAGTTTTGTTAGAAGGGGGGTGTGGGAGGAAATGTGCCTGTCACTACCTTCATACTCCAGCACTGCCACATGCTGTTGTATATGAACTGGAAATACCACACTTGTGACACTGAGTAGTAAGAAAATAACCAACTTCCTTTTCACAATTCATTTTGACTGTGATTAATAATGAGTCTGGAAGTTGCATGCTTCTATTTTACTAATACCACCACTGCTGCTACCAGCCACAAAGATAAGGCATTGAATGGGTTTTTATTGCAAAGCTCATTTTAATTTCTTTGTTCCCCACCAAGCTCTTCCATGCTTGGCTCCCGAGGACTAAGACACTCCTTTATGTTGGACGAGTGCTTGGCCTTGCCACGTTGTTGCTCAGGAGATGGCTGAGTAGTAAGTAGAGTGATACAGTTTAAACTGGAAGAAACAACAGTGTGAAAAATTAAGAAGCACCAAAACAACCCTCCACATCCCTCAGGTGTAATTTCCTGCACAAATCTTTCATGGGCTGAAGGAAGGTTTGTGTCCCAGTCAGCAGCAGGGCCTCACACAGGCGCTTGTATTCCAGGGGAGGGGAAAGACCAGAGTTTAAGTAACTTCCAAAACACATTTTTAAGTTTGTTTGAGGAAAACAAACCAACCACCCCTTAAACAAACAAACACCAGAGTTAACACCATTGCCACTGCTGTTAAGTACCTTTTCCCTTTTGCTTGCTTTGCTGTTCCTAAGGGATGGTGTTGAAAGCTCTACTGACCAAGACCGTACATGCTTGTGTTCCACCTTTTGTAATGTCTTCTTGTCTCTGTCAGATCTGGTATTTCCTTATTCCAGGTCAGTAACAATAACCCAGTGGTTCAACAAGTTTCATACCACTAGAGGGAGCGCTGCTACAGCTGATAGGAAAAAGGTTTTCAACTAGGAGCCACGCTGTTCGTAATAGTGCGCATAAACTTGTGGCTAACGATCACATCTTACAGGCACTAGCACTGTACCTTGTTACAGGCTTGTTTCTCTCATCTGTTATAACCCCCCTGTTTAGTCTCCTGCAGAAACTTACCCCGTGGTGCATTGTGGCAGGGATGCCAGGCTGGTACATCAGTATTTTCCACCCTGTTTTGTCAGAGAGAATCCTGGTTGTAGGATTATGGAAGTTAAGTAACATAATAGGGTTATTTTAATGGGCCGCTCCAGTGAGTTCTGAAGATGATTATCAGATTACCTTCACAGAATCCTGGAATGGTTTTGGTTGGAAGGAACCTTAAAGCTCATCCAGTTCCAACCCCATGCCACAGGGAAGGACGCTTTCCACTAGAGCAGGTTGCCTCAAGCCCCTGTGTCCAGCCTGGCCTTGAACACTGCCAGGGATGGGGCATTACCAACAATTTAATCCAAAGTGCTTTTAGCTTTAGTTCTGCCAGCAGCAGGAGCCAGATTACCTCCTTCCTGCTGTGCTGACAAAGAGTTTGTTCTGCTGGGCATCATGGACCGTGATGTGTAGGGGAAAGAGATGCCATGGAGGTGGAAGCAAGCAGCATGGAGGTGTGCAGCCCACTTCAAACGCCAGAGCAGTGCTGTCTGGGGTCTGCAAATGGAAGGGAATGTGCTGCAAGCCTTGCTGAGAAAGTAAGGTCGGGATGTGTGCAGGGAGACTTCATCTGGCCTCGCAGAGCCAGCACATGGGAAGAAGCTGGTTGTTAACTTCCCAGCCAACATGGTAATCGTGTTTGATACTGGACAAAGCATTGAATGGCCTAGATAAAAGCAATCGGGTTGTTTAATTGGAAATGTCTTGCTGGTTTACATAGACTTAGTGCCCTATTTTGATGAGATTTAGAATTGTGCTGAAAAATTGTTTCCATGGAAGCAGAGATCACTAAAGAAATAAGGAACTCCACAGCTCCTGCAGGATTATTCCTTTTACAGCCTGCTGTTCGAAGTAATTAACTCTTGTAGTGCCATTACAGCTTAGCATGGATTAAAGGAAATAATACTTATTTAGTGTCATAGAGGCACTACACACACATATTTTTATATCTGTATATAGGTATTTGGAAAGAGTTTTGTCTTCATAATAAGTCTGTTCTTATTTACAGAGGGGAAAATCCACCAGTACAAAGAAGTGCACTTTATGCAGCACCATCAGGGAAACTCAGGACTTGTTTCTCTTTGCCCTGTTCTTGTCACTGTTCTACACTTTTTGCTTGGTGGAGGGTGTGTTGTAAAACTATTATTGTGCTTCTGCCCACCTTTGAGGGAAGAGTCAATGAAAGTGGTTTTACTTAAGGAAATGGCAAGGAGAATCTTCCAGCAGTGAGAGCAGACTGGCTCATTGCACAATTGATGGGTTTCCTTCCTTCCATACGTGGCTTTTGACAGCTCCTTTTTCTCTACTTCACTGGAAGCATCTGTAAGAAGGGAAACTGTCAGATGATACTATGAGACTGAGACCAAGCGTGAACATCTGGAAACATCACACAAGCAAAGTGCTATTCACTAAAACACTCTGCCCAGCCTTGTGGTGCTTTCTAAGCACAGGGGCGGTGCAGCTTTTGGCTGCATGGAAACTGCCAGGCCTCCACTCAAGCTGGATTACAGCAGTTGAGGCTCTGCCCTCCAGAGAGGGGAAACCCAAACCCCCTCTCTCAGTAAAGTTTATAATACGAAATGGAAGAAAGACAGGATGTGAGGATGTGGGTGACAGTTAAATGGATTTTGATTTTGAAGGTGGGATGTGAAGTTGAAAAAAAAAGTAGATTATTACAGGTAGATAAATGAGGGAAATGGGATGAGTTACTAAACTCTGATCAAAAAATGAAGATGACAATGCGAAATAGCAGCCATGTAATAGTAATCATTTGGGCTGGAGATAGCAATCATTTTCTAAGAAAGGTAACTACTGTTGTTTGTATCTGATGGAAGGGGAAATCATAGAATTGTACAATACCAGGTTGGAAAGCTAATGTGATAATGTGCTACACATTAGGAGACAGAAATAGTTTGAAGAACTTGTTTTACCTTTGCTCCCACAAGTAGCGTGGATTTCTGTGGCTTGTTTAGAAACAGGTCTAGTGGCAAAGGTCAGCGTCAGATTGTCCTCTTCTACTCCATTCTCATGAGACCCCCCCCCCTGCAGTCCTGATCCAGCTCTGGGACAACAACACAAGAGGGATTTGGAGCTGCTGGAGCGAGGCCAGAGGAGGCCCCAGAGCTGCTGCGAGGGCTGGAGCAGCTCTGCTCTGGAGTCAGGCTGAGAGAGCTGGGCTGGGGCAGCTGGAGAAGAGAAGGCTCCTGAAGGGGACACCTTAGAGCAGCTCCAGTGCCTAAAGGGGCTACAAGAAACCTGGAGAGCAGCTTTGGACAAGGGCCTGTAGGGACAGGACAAGGGGAATGGCTTGAACCTGCCAGAGGGGAGATTGAGATGAGCTCTGAGGCAGAAGTTCTTCCC
>NW_009935837.1:0-10922 GCF_000696875.1 Nestor notabilis | reverse complement strand
GAGAAGCTGGGGCGTCCCCAGCCCTGGCAGTGTTCAAGGCCAGGTTGGACACAGGGGCTTGGAGCAACCTGCTCTAGTGGAAGGTGTCCCTGCCCGTGGCAGGGGATTTGGACTGGATGAGCTTTAAGGTCCCTTCCAACACAAACCATTCTATGATTGTGCCCTTCTCTACTGGCAGAAAGTATTTAGAGCAGGAGCTCTAATATTAAACTTGTACTGGGTTATAAATACTCCCTGGCAGCCAGGGTAACTTCCCCCTCTTCATGCAGATGGAAGCAGTCACTACAAGTAGCCCAGCTTGCACTGATCTAGAGCAGTTCAGGCCCTCAGGAACCAGCAGCACACACAAGAGGAGTTGACAGCAGGGCAGTGGGCAAGTTACAGGTACGGGAAAATGCCGTATCCACTGTTCTGTGGTCATTACTGGTCCCAAAATCAGGATTTATAAAGTTGCTGACAGTTGCTGACAAATCAGATGGATGGGAGTTGCTTAATGCAAACTGGAAGGTATCTTTCAGCTGCTGCCAAAACACATGGAAATGGTAACTTACGCTTTGGAGATCATTAGGACACTTGGGAGCTACTGGAGTGTACTGTGAAAGGCATTACTCAAAGTTCAGATTGAAAAATTTCTTAAGGAATAACTAACAATGTTGTAAGGGTAATGCAAGCATGAAAACCATCATTCCTAGTGCTGCCCTGGGATGAGTATGTGCCAAAGGAACACAGGGAGAGAAGCTTTCCATGCTGGAAGATGAGACTGTGCTCTGTAAGTAGGAGAGCAGCCATCAACATGATGAACAGTTGTTCCTCTTGAACTGGCAGCTTCTCCTGGCAGCATACATAAAACTCCAAAAGGCTTTATTTTATAAATATATGGAAGTAGAAAGGAGGAAGCCCATAACTAATAATAATCCGGAGAGTGGAATTATACAGAAACTGTATGATGGAAAAAGCAGGATAAAATGATTATGGAAGTGGAGTAGGATTTCTTCCACAGACATAGGAGACATTCCTTAAACGTGCATTTACATAGTCCATAAGAAGTCTGAAGAAGGAAAAGGGCAAGCTGCTTGGGCTTTAATCCATGTGGGAAGGTCAAAGTGTGAGCTATGCTTCCAGTTGGCTTTTCTCTCTCCCCTGTTGTTTCCTCAACTAAGAAGGAAGGATGACAAACACCTGGAGGCAGCCATTGCATTGCTGCTGCTCCCTGCACCTTGTTGTCTTCTCTGGGATTTGGGTACCAGAAGAAGAACCTGTTTGGTGGGTCTGATTTGAATCTGGATAATGGAAGCAGCACATCAGTGTGTAGAGATGAGCAGACTCAACAGATGGATTAAAGCTTCAGGTATTGCCTGCTGTCACTCAGACTGCATCCACGCTTTCCCCGTGCTATGAAGCCTCCGTTTGGAGTTTTGTTGGGTTTAATTCTGGTGGTACCTCCATCAGCGCACAACAATTGCGCGTGTGAGACCAACAAGTTGATGTGTGCTGTTAAGTAATGATGGTATTTACAATCCAGACTGGGAGGACAGTGGTATCTTCAAAGCCAGGCAGTGCAGTCAGACCAATGCTTGCTGGTGTGTGAACACTGCTTGAGTGAGAAGAACTGAAAAGGGTGACAGAAACCTCAGTGGTGGTGAACTGATGAGAACAAACTGGATCTACATGGAGCTGAAGCACAAAAAAGGTCCAGTGCCTTCGATGGTCCCGATGTAGTGAATGCCTTGAAACATCTGTTTGAGAGCTGACGCAAACTGCACCCCAAGGACATCACAGCCAGTAAGTATGTGTTCCCAATTATCCCAATCCACCTGACCCAGCATGAGAAACCCAGGTGTGTTGTGGATATAGCTGATGTAGCCTATTACTTGGAAAAAGTTATAAAAGATGACTCCATATTTCATTCTATCAGTGCATGAACTGCCTGTGTCAACAGAGATGCTCTGGATGTTGAAAATCTACAAATTTACTACGTTGGTGAAAAGCCACTGCACTTTTGTATACAGGAGCTGGGAGCTGGCTTTGGTGGTGTGGGGACAGTGGTGATGCTGACTGCTGGCATGGGCATTGCTGTGCTGGCTCTTCTGAGGTGGCTGAGGACAAGAAAATATGAGAAAGGTGAGATTAAAGAAATGGCTGAAACAGGAGCATTGAGCTTGCAGCTCTGGAAAAGGAAAGGCAACAACAAGAAGAAAAGAAAAAAGACACAAAATACAAATAGCAAGCAGGCTCTGCCTCTGGGTGGATTTGGAGAGGTCTTTTGTACAGGAGTTTGTATAGTGATCGTTCTAAATTATTCTACTTTAGTAAGAATTACTTTTTTGGTGTTGGGTGAAAACTAATTTGGGAGGCAGTTACCTAAATATTCTGAGACCCAGTTGAGAGCCTAACAACTGTTGCAGCTGTCTAACGTAGAATGCTTTCCCTGGTACTGCAGGCCTAGTGCAGCTTGTTTCAACACTCTGAGGGTGGTTACTGATGTTATCTACTTACTGGTATTCAAGACTTGCTGTGGCATAATTGGGATGTACAGCTGCTTTTCTGTTGGTAAAGGCTGTTTTTAAAGTGTTGTGTTTCTTTTAAAGTTGCTGTTGCTTTTCTTTATCAACAAATAATGTCATAAATATTACTAAATAACCAAATCAGTTGGTGATGAGAGACTCCACCTCACTGGAGGCTTTTATACAAAGTCATTTGTTAGGAAACATTCCTGCGATCCCCTCCAGGTGTGGAGATCCCAAGTTTCCAAGTTTGTATTTAGGCAGCACAGTGAGTTATTCCCACTTGTGCTCTTTAATAGGGGTCTGATACTCCTAGTCAGCAAAGATCCCTTGATCCCAGTGCAAGTGTAAGCTAACCTTGGTGTTCCGCCCAAACTCCAGCTCTGGTAATAGCTTTCTGTCTCCCTAAATTCCCCTTGCAGTTTTAATGGGAGGAGATAGTTTTCAGTGTTGTACAGCTTCCCAGAAATACTCTACAATGCTTCAGGGCAAGCTGAAAAAGAGCTTTATTCTACTAGAGCTGCAGGGGGAATTTAAAGAGCAGAGTGTAATTACTGAAGTTGGAATTTGGCCAAGACACTAGAACTGGACTTCTTTGCTACCTCCTCCTCTGCTGCATTCCGTGTTGGGGAGGTCATGTCCACCATGAAGGACATTTGAAAGAAAATAGTTGTGAAATGTTGGAATACTGGCAGTTATATTCTCCGTACTGCATATGGATGTCAGAAGTCCCATCAGTCTGATCTGCTTACGTTTGGAATGAGACTGCTACACCCAGGCACTGCAGCAGGGGCACTTCTTCATTCTGCTCATTAGTTTCTATGTTACTTGTTTGTAATTCTACTAGCAGTGAGGAATGTGCTACTTCCAGGGCAAACTGTTAAATATGCACCTTTGATTCTACTGAATGAACAGGATAGCAGGAAAAGTGATGAAATTGCTTTGATTCTCTTTCTGCCATGGTTCAGATAGAAGAGGAAGAGACTTGCTGTCTGGGAGTGTTTAATATTTTTGGCTCAATATATACCATTTTCCTTTAATCTCATCCTTGTTAGCTTACCTGCTGGAGAAATTTGGGCTTTGGATACATAAAACGCAGCAGATGCATCTCCAAAATAAGATTTTTATGCAATTGCATCAGCAGTATAAATATATTCCCAAAGTTTTGGAGCAGGGGCTATAATTTATTGTGTGCCTTATGGCAACATGTCCAAGCTTGTTGTTTTTCAGTCAAGTATATACAGTAGTACTGACAAGAGATGAAGTGAGAATTTAGTATCTAGGCTGAATTTTCCCAAGTCATAGGAAAATTCAGAACTTGGGCTAACTTCCCGCAAATCTGAAATTGGGCTTCTACAAAATGATTAAAAATCTGGAGCTGAGTAGCCCTTAGTGTTGAAAAAATGTAGGATGAGAGTAAAAATTTACCAGTACATAACTTATGCGAGGTTGGTGCTGTCTCTCCATCAGAGATCACGAGATGTGCAGTCTTCTCTGGGGATCTACTGTGGCTTTCAACTTTCTTTTAAAATCACTCAATTTTTCTCATTTCTGTCATAAGAAGCATTTTCAAGGTGAATGATGAGATTTTTTATTAAATGGAATATAAACATGTAGCATAATTCTGAATAGGAGAGGCAAGAGTGTTTAGTTGTTGAAAAAAATCTGAGCAGATGATAGTTTTAGCATCTTTCTTTGGCTCCTGGCTTTTCTTTCTAGAGGCTGAGATTGAGAAGGGAAGCTGTTGTGGTGCCATTCATGTTTTTATTAATCATTAAAGGATTAAGAAATGGAAATCACGTGTTGTGGTCAGTCATTTCCCTGCTAATCACCCAGCACCACTAGAGTGCATGCTGCCAGGGGACGGGAAATGCACGCGGGTCATTTAACAGGAGTGATAAGGTGTGTGTCTGCAATTAATCACCAGAATGGGAAGATTAATTATAGTGCAGAGCTCAAAGAACCTCTCTTTGGACTAGATCATTTACTTGAATAAAGCTACTGTGGGCTCTGGACTTGAATAAACTAAACATACCCATTGCTCCTGCTAAGTGCTCATTTCTCTCCTGCTGCTCCAGTCATACGGCCTCTCAGGCTATATATTAATCTCTTTTTTGCACATGGTAGGTCAGGTATTTCACTGGAACACTCCATGATGCTCAGCTTGTTTGACTTTCTGTCCACTGCTGATGTTCTCACTGAAAAGAAGAAAATCAGTCATTCAGCAAAATTAAAATGCTTTATATCATTAGTTCTAATTTAGAAATTTCTAACTGGAATTCCTAGTTAGCCTTTTCCTGGTTTAATGGTGTGTTTGTTTGTTGTATGTAAATTCTATATTCTTTGTATTGGGTTCTGTGGGTACAGCCAGCATGGTGATAGTGATGGTGGGTTTATGTTCTCAGTGGCACTGGCTGACAGCTTTCAAGCAGTGCCTGGAACAATGTGATTAACATCAATCTTGTATCAGCTTCTGTGGCATCTGCTTAGGCATAAATGTATTCAGGGGATTGTTTTGTTTTGGAATGCTGTTTTAATACTCCATAGCTATAAATACATCCGTATTTATTCATCTATGTAGATGCAGAAATAAATGCATAGCTGATAGGAAGGAGTGCTCTGTGTCATTATGTACCTGGATTGTGTAACAGAGGGTTATGCTTGCTTTAATGAAGGTCGAGCTGTCTGTTGCCTAAATTATGTTCTGCAATTCCAACTGCCTTAAAAAGTGCAAAATATCTATTGGCAGAGAAAAAAGTCCTGTCTCTGTGCTACAACTCTGAAAAGGACGGTGCTGCCCTTTCATTCAGGGCTACCGCCTTTGTGCAACTGCACAAAGTGAGTTTTGGCCTTTGCTTTTAACTTTTAGTTAAAACTTTAGTAACCACTCAAGATCTGAGGACAGTGCCAGGAGCAATGCCAGCACTACAGCAAGGAAACGAAAGATAAGGATTCATAGAAAGATTAAAACCCTCTTAAACTCTGTTCCCTCTGGTAAAATCCATGCCTGCTTATATATGCAAGTATGCATTCTCGAATGCATTGACACAAAATCCCTGCTAACGACTGGTGTGCGTACACACCTATACTTAAAGACACATGCATCACTGTTTGTCAGAGCAGGCAAGCCCTAGGGAAAGCTTTGTGGCAGCAGATCCTACACTGCACTCAGCCAGCCTGCAGCCTGCTCTAGCTCTTATCAGTAGTAAATAGCCCAGACCTGCTGCCTTTTTGGAACAACAGAGAATCCTCTTCTTGTCCCATCTTCCCCTGATTAAGAATAATCTCTTTGTGGATGTTTAGATTGGGATTACGGCCAGATTAGGGTAATGATGTGAAACAAAATGCCTGCTGTATGAATGCACTCAACCCCTCTCCTGTTTAGATGGTAAAACACCAGCGTATCTATGAAGGTAAGCACTTAGTGACAACAAAAGGTAAGATCCCCCCAATAGTCTTTCAAATGCTTAAACCTTAGGGAATCACCTCAGAAAAAAAAAAAAACAAACCAATTTCTATTGCTTGAATATCGAATCCACTTTCTCACAGAATAGTTAAAGAAGAAACAAATTGTCCCTTCCTCCACTTCTCCTTAATTGGAGCAGTTAATGTCATTAAACAGACAGGTATAATTATCTCTTCCAAAGCATTTCCACTGCTTTGCCTCAGGCTTTTAAGTACTGCAATTACCTCTTTTTTTTTTTTTTTTTTTTTTTTTTTTTTTAATGGTAAAATTAATCTTAAGTCATTACAATTGCTATCAGAGCAGGAAAAATCAACTTCCAGAACTTTGACAATTCTTATTCAGCAGTTCGAGCAAAATTCCTTGTACCAGGATTTAGCTGGTTAAAATTTCACACACACCAGGCAGCCTGACAAGATTCACATCTCATTTCCATGAGGATCCCTGCTCCCTGAGGGATAACACTCCTACAGTGCTACTCCAGCACAAATCAAGTGCCACAGAAACAATTAGGAGACGTGGTAGTCTCTAAATGAAAGACCAAATGAGAATGCATTTCTGATTTTTCCACTGGGATTTGTACAGGTGGGCTCCACAGGACATGTGGTGGCACACACATACACTCAACCTTTCTCAACTTTTCCAGCTGTTTTTCATTTTAAATAAGTGTCCTTGTAAGAGTTGAAATGAGAAATCTCAGCATTTCTGCTAGTCTGGTTGCACCCAGAAAAGCTAAGTGGAACAAGTGGAATGTAACTGGATGTGGCTATGTTACAGCCACTGTGCAGTGCAGACACCCTGATTTTTAATACAAGGCTGTTGAGTTCTCCTTTCTTCTTCCTATCTTCATGTGCTCTTTTCTGTTGTTGGAAATGGCTTTATAACTCAGTTCTGCTGAAGGACTTAAGTAAAATGTCTTGGGTATAGAAAGTTAACGAATGCTCTTTTTTCAGTCTCTCCAAGTAAATATTGCATTCTAGACATCTAGTAGAAGAAATTCGTGCTATTTACTATTTTCACTGATGTTTATATGCAGGTCAGCTGCTTTAAAAACAGTTCATAGACTCCCAGACTGGTTTGGGTTGGAAGGGACCTTAAAGCTCATCCAGTTCCAACCCCATGCCACAGGGAAGGACACCTTCCACTAGAGCAGGTTGCTCCAAGCCCCTGTGTCCAACCTGGCCTTCAACACTTGTAAACACTTACACATTATGTGCAAGAATTAGGAGAATAAAAATTATAGTGATAATTCTCAGAACTTGTCAGTTTTGCAACACCTGAGCATCCAAGTTGCCTTCTAAAGTGCAATGGCTGCCAGATCTGGCAAGCTGAAAGCAATATGTAATGCTAGAGCTCATTTTCATTAATTCTTAAAGCCCTCAAAATCAGAAGTTCCTAAAATCTATTTAATCTGAATGTTTGTATATGTGGTTCCTTCATTCTTGCTCCAAAGAAGAAAAATAGGTGACACACTTAACTCTGGTTGATTGGCATCCTGGGCCAGCAAGGTACTTAACACTAGTGCAAGTCAACATAAGACTGGCAGCAGTAAGTGATTCTTGGGAATGCCAGGGCTGAATAAATGGCACTAACAAACCAAATATCTGGGATATCAATTCCTTAGTGGGAAGAGATCCAATAGACTTTTGTGGCTTTTACTGAGAGCCTTTCATTAACATACTGTAACGTAGCAAGGAAAGAAAAGACCTCTCCTTAGTTACAAGCTCTTCACACATGTTTTGGGAAGAAAAGACTGTACTGAATTTTAGAAAAACCTTTAGAGGAACAGTTTTGCAGTGAACTTCTGTTGGGTTGAGGAACTTTATCTTCTGGATTTTAACTCTACTTTTACATCAACAACAGATAAAAAGCAGGAATAGTTATTACCTATTAAACTCTCAAATAGCATTTATTGCCAATGGGGCAAGGGAGGGCAAGGGACAGCTAGTTCCCAATACAATACCCTCAGTGGATCAAGACACGATATTCTAGTGAAAAAGGTTTGAAAAAATCTTGATATTTATGAAAAGCATTACCTAGTCTTTAAGTGAATGTGAACTCCTGAGATTTCAACTGGCCAAACAGGCCAAGTGGCATTAAATCCAAGGCATGGTTCCTGCCAAGATTTTAGCCCAAGACTAATAAGCAGAAGGACAAAACCATCAATTAATATTTAGGTTTTGCTTAGATTTATACAAAAGCACATATTTTGTTGTTTATAATAAGGTTTTTCATTTGAAGCTGAAGACTCTACATGTTAACTGAACTTTGGAACTGTGATGATCAAAACAGGTAGCAGAGAGCTTTTATTACCAAACTGTTTTCACCTGAATATACAGAAAAATATTCCCACTATTTACAATTACACTGGTTTTTAATTACTTTTATTGGATTTGACATTTGCTTGTGTAAATAATTTTATACATACACAAAATCTCATTCAGTTCAGTACAAATACTTATACAGAGAGATACGCAAATACCCATGGACACATCTAGACAGGAGAATTCTACCTGTTAAGTAGCATTAACAGTAGGTGTTAAATGGTTAATTGTACTAAGGACTACTGCACAGTGTGTGTGTACAGTGTGTGTGGAGAGCAAAAGCTTTGATAAGCTCGTACCTAGTCAGTCAGGGGGCTTTGATGTTAAGTGGTTTCCTCCACAGCAACCTGAAGCAAGGATTTGGGGACAGGTGATGATAAATGACTCTGTGAGCTCCATCCTACCACGCAGAGAGTTCAGAGGCATTTCATATGCATTTCATCTTGGGGAAAAAAAAAAAGACAGCTGTGAAAATACTTCATGATCTGAATTCACTCTACGGATCAGTTTTTCAGCAATGAGATTCAGTGCCATGCTGAGGTTCATCAGAAAACCTATACATCACTTAGGACCTGTAAGTAGGTCTTATGCAGTCTTGAGGCACGAAGGCTGCCTTTTGGTGTTCTTCAGAAATGTGAATTAGTCTTTTAAGAGATGAGTCTCGTAAGCAAAATCTCAGCTACAAAACAAGTCTTAACCTATCTCTCTAAAGCATAGAATTTTATCCCTTATTTCTTCAGAAATAAATGGTTATATGCATATAGATTCATTAAAATTCAAGAGCAGCCATGGTATAAATGACTAGCTAGGATGGGGTTTTTTCACTGTATGTCTACTTAGAGAAAACCACCACTTTATAACTATCTAATTGCTCAACTGTTTACCTGATTTTCATATAGATATTTAGTGTTGGTATCTGATAGAGAGATCCTATAATTACCCGTGCTGTATCTGCTGCTTGTTTGCTTTGAAGTTCTAATTGCAAGTGCTGATACTTGGGGAGACTTCAGAAGTGCAGAATGTAGAACACAACTCTTAGCCCTGTCCTTGCACACTCAAAACATCCACGGAGTTTAACAGGAATTTAGGTGAGTCTGGAATGCAGAACTAGCTCCTATACCCTCTAGGCACTGAGAGTTAAATAATGCAATTGGAGAAACAAATAATAGCAAAAAGAAATATGCAAAGAAAATAAAAACATTTTCAGCAGAGCTGAAATAAAGGCGAGACACCGTGAGGGGGAAGAATGACATTTGGTCTATGGAAAGAATGGTAGAAAGCCTTCATGCTTGGCTTAGGAATGGAGAATTCTTGATAAAGAACAAGAAAAGCAAGCAAATACAAAGAAATAAGGATATTGAGCATCAGGAGACATTCATGAGAGCTTCCATCTCAGTTCTTCATTTCTTGACAGCTGGGACATACACAAGTCTTAGGTTAAACAAAGTGCTTTTCTGCTGCTACAGCTCAGTTGTTTCTGTGACTGGAGCTGACAGTCACAAAAATTAATGCCATGCTAATTGACTGACAGGTTTTACTCTTCATGCCTCTGAGGACAATGGAGGCTGGGCAGGTCTTAAAGGAATTCTGTCTCAAGGAAACAAGACTTCCTACCTATCACTATATTAAGTTTCTTCTTGGCCTGTACTCCCAAGATCTGGTCACTACATATTTTCCTTGGCAGTGGACATCAATGCTTAAGAATTGTCCCAGGACAGGGCCTCAGTAATAAAAATGGGATGGACTTACGAGTATCTCAGCAAACACTAAACAATACTTGTCTGTGACTGCTGAAGGCAAAGATGTGTGTTTCTTTACCTTTGCTTACATGCAAAGCCCCAGGGCTTGTGTGAAGCCTGGGCTGCCCTGTCATTACCAACCTTCCATTCTGCAAATAACCTGTTTTTCACCTCTCACCATTTAAGATGTACTTCTGTCAGCTGGATGAGCAGGTCACAATTACATATTAGATTAGCAGCTTGCCACTTTCTTGGGTTTGGGAAGAGCCAAACATCACCTCCCCACCTACCACTGTAGGGCTGACTGCTCCCTTCCACAGCATTGCCAGCAACCCTCTGTGGTAACAGGAAACACGGCAACACTCCAGGTCTCCAAAACCAGCAGCAAGCAAGCCTGAGGCACAGGGATGCTGGGGACGATTCTTCATCAGGGACTGCAGTGATAGGATAAGAGGGAATGGGTTTAAACTGAAACAGGGGAGGTTCAGGTTGGATATAAGGAAGGAATTCGTCCCTGTGAGGGTGCTGAGGCGCTGGCACAGGGTGCCCAGAGAAGCTGTGGCTGCCCCATCCCTGGCAGTGTTCAAGGCCAGGTTGGACACAGGGGCTTGGAGCAACCTGCTCTAGTGGAAGGTGTCCCTGTCCGCGGCAGGGGTTGGAACTGGATGATTTTATGGTCCTTTCCAACCCAAACCACTCCATGATTCTATGATAGGCCTCATCAGTTCTGAAAGATGAAGGGGCCTCAAGGTCTGCCCAGCTGCAGGGACAGAGGAGTCCGAGCTGTGAGGTGAGGCAGGGAAGCACACACGCCTCAACACTGAGACACTGTCGGCAAAGCCAGAGGAGAAGCAGCGCAGGAGCAGGGCCGGCGGCAGCTCTGCGCCTCCCC
>NW_009935836.1:7310-10502 GCF_000696875.1 Nestor notabilis | reverse complement strand
CATCATTATTATTATTAGTGGTAGCAGTAGTGGTTTGTATTATACCTTAGTTACTGGAGTGCTGTTATCTCAACCCGTGGGAGCTACATTCCTCTGATTCTCCTCCTGATCCCTCCAGGAGCGGGGGGAGGAAAGTGAGGGGGGAGTGAGCGAGCAGCTGCGTGGTTCTGAGTTACTGGCTGGGCTTAAACCATGACAATACTGAAAGCAGAATTGTACAGATTACAGGTCTTTGGTTGATCCTGTATTTTGAATGCACCAACACGTCTTTTAAATTGCAGAGCTGCATATTACTCTGATTTCTAGTTATAATTCACTGCCTAGATTTTTTAATATTTTTGTGGAATTTCCTCAACAACTTATTTTGCATCCTCTAGATTGCTTTACTCTCACTCAATATAAAAGCAACAATGTCCCATGATGTGTATGTCTGTAGAAGAAATGATATTTGTTATAATCATATTTAATGACCATTTGGAATGTAATAAGTCTTTTGCTCCTCCTTTGCCTTGTTTTACTTCAACAAATCCAATTTATGAGTTGAAAACCATAACTGAAACTGAAAACTGGGTTCTTTGATATATCTATTCTCAAGCAATTCTTTTATTATTCATAAAAATCTTCATGGAAAAACTTACAATAGAATGAAATGGTTGAGATTAATCAAAACTAGACAAAAATTTGATTTTGAATTAAAACCTGAGGGTCTGTGATGACTGAAGCACAATTAATTAAACACTATTTCCTTTGCCTTAGGGAAGATCTGCTTGTATCAGTACAACAGCGTTATCCTGCATCTTCAGTGAGTGTGTCAGATGGCTGCTCAGAAGATGAGACTTTATATCCAAAACAAATTTGATAAAATATAATTTCAGTTAAAAAAAAAGCTGAATATATCCTGAAAAGTCACTCGCCTTAAAATAAAGTGTTTCAACAAACAGGACTACAACCCAGACAAGTCAAAACTTTACCAGTAAATAGAACTCAGTGCTATATAAATTTCTCTCCCAAAACACTTCTCATTAAATTTATTTTGATTAGTCAGCTAATTATAGTGTAGATGCTGTGTTATTACTATTGGTTAAGAATTTTCCATTAAGCCAAAATATTTCTAGTTGGAAAAATACTGCTTTCTTGAAATAGGATTTTACAGAAACATATCTGTTTCAGTGCTGTTTTAGTGAAATGCTGGCAGGCTTGTGTGGAATATTCTTGTGTCCTTTCCATTCTGTCAGCCACCATCAATTTTCTAATGTTGCTGGGAACCGAAGTTGAGGTTTTGGGTTCTAATTTTCAAAAACTCCTTTGAACATCTTCCCCCACTCCCAGAATTGGCAGAGAGTTTTTCCTGCTTTCTACAACTTAAACTTCCTTTTATGCATTGAAAACGCAATACAATATTTTCAGAGCTTTGGAATTTTCTGTGAGACAGAAATGGTGTTGTTCAACCAGCTGTGTTAATTTACATGAGATACATGGATTACATAATTTTTTCCTTTTTAGTATTTCTATTAGAAACAAGACTATAATAATTCAGTATAAGACTTTCTTTAAGGAAAATCAGGATTGAGCTTCAGGGTGATGAGTGGCAGGATTCATGCCACATAATGACAGAACCCAGTATCCCTAATGCATTCACTGAAGCATATTCCTTACTGACTAAGTCAGAGAAAATAATGGGAAGGTAGAAAAAACAGTGTTTGTAGCCTTTCATGTTTCCACCAGAATTATCCTGGTCAGGTACATACATTTTCTTTCACACATGGAAAATGTTGTTTAAACTTCCCCTCAGATACATATTTTGGTTTTGCTATAGTAGTCTTGTGCCACATCTCCAGAACCCCCCTTAATTGTCACCTGAGACTTCTAAGCTTCATATAAAGAAGTGGAAATACGCTAGGTGAAGGAAAGATCATGACCTGTGCTGATCCCCCTCTGCCCACCTGCGCATACTAAGCAGGCTGGGTGGGGGAACTTAGGGGGTCCAGGTAGAGACCCTTTCCTGAGTGATCACTAAGGCATAAAGGACATCCCCAAATGCTGTTGCAGCCTTTATAATGTGCAAGACACTTCGTCTTCTGAGGAGCCATCACTGTCAAAAAGGGTGAAAAAAGACATTCTGTTAACCGTCACTTAGGGAATCTGAAGAAGTGCATTTGTGCTCAGATTTTGATTAGAAATAAAAAGCTGA
Organism: Nestor notabilis; assembly: GCF_000696875.1. Lineage (NCBI taxonomy): Eukaryota > Metazoa > Chordata > Aves > Psittaciformes > Psittacidae > Nestor > Nestor notabilis. The sequence goes on along the minus strand of NW_009935836.1, from coordinate 8,311 downwards.
GTGCTCCTACATTCAAAGGAGCAGTGTGCAGGAGCAACAAAAATATCTAAAGAGTTAGACATATTCTTAGAGTCCATTTGCACAGTTTAGAAGTTTGGGATAACAATTTGAGGTAAAATTTTAATGCATATATGAGAAACTGCTTTCAAATATCACTTTTAATTCCAGTTCTCTAGTGTATTGTACTTTTTGTAATCATGGATTACTGTTTCCAGTGAGTGCATTTCATATTCACTTCGTGTAGTAAAAAATTGCAATATTACGTTGAAAACAATTGAGCATCCAATCTTTAGCGTGCAAGAACTGCAACAAATCAGAAAACAGTTTATTCTACTTTGACTCTTGCAAATTAAGAGTTAAAGCAAGCTCTAAGAAATCTTGAACTCTGATAAATCTACTTTCTTTTTTTACTAAAAAACAAAAAAAAAGGAAAATTTATATCCAGCATTCTTTCTGATAGTGTAAAGCAATGAGAAAACACACTATGGATTTAAAAAACAGTCTTTTATGGGATTTAGTCCAGCTGTGATACTGAAATCTGTCCATTTTGATTTTAGTTCTAATACTGCTGAGTCAGAGGTAATGGATCTGACCTGATAACATCAGGGAAAACATCGCTAAGATGAGCATCCCTTCATAGAGGCATTATGTAGATGCTTAGGCACAGAATTAGCATTTACCTTGGAATAATGTAGTTAGACATAGTTTAGGTGTGTGAAGTCTGTGCTTTAGTCCTGATTGACTTCAAAACCTTTGTTTTTCCCTTCAAAAAATTAAGTTTTACCCTACTTTTGCCAGCAGGTTACTGCTTTGTGACATTTATTTTATCTATCTAGTAGGGCACGCTTAGCCAGCAGACATGTTGCTCACAAAACTAGAAGTTTAGTTGGTCCCTGCAGATGAACATGTCTTAGCCTACACATGCCCAGAGCATGGATGCTCCTGTACATTACTGAATCTAACAGATAACAGTGCGGTTTTGAAAACTTTATGAAATTAAA
>NW_009935836.1:0-7279 GCF_000696875.1 Nestor notabilis | reverse complement strand
TCAGCAGGACAAAACCTCATGGTCTTTTTAATATTCAAGCCCCATTGTACCCCAGAGCATTATAAACCAACTTTTCACAGAAAAGTCCATGAGCTCTGCAGTCTCCAACTAAGATACAAAGTAATAATAATTTTAATACCCAACCTTTTGAATAACCGTACTGGTATAATTGTATGTACTGGGCATTTCTGCAGAATAGATAGTTATGAAATTCAACTTAATTAATTGTTAGTAAAAATTAGATAATTAGATTAGCCAGTTTTATAGAAAGTCATCTTGGAAATGATATATTCTGGTGCTTGTGGATCCTCGGAGATGCTAGGTAGGATTACACTAGACTCGGTTTTTACCTTTCAAAATTCTGAAAGGGAGAAAAATGTATTTTGTAAGAAACTGGAGATAAATTCTAGACATAGTGGAGTCTTATGCAAACTATACATAGTATGTGAAGCCTTGGGCAATGGTGAGATGGGTAGCACATTCCAATATTATTTTTTTATATCAAAGGTATTTTTATACATATTTTATAGCAAAGATGGAATGCAACAAAAGGCAAAATATTAAGACAGTAAGTTATGTAGTTATAACTGCGGCTTGAATTTTAATCAGGAAGACAAAAAAAGTTTACTTTTTTAAATGTCATAGCTGTACTGTTTCTGCTTATAGTATCCTTCCTAGATTAGTTTCAGCTGTAAAAGTCACATACAGGTTAACAGCACTTAACCTCACAGTTTGAGATAATTTGGTACTCCTGTTTTTGCTTTCTACTCACTTTATTGTTTCACTCAGTCTCAGGGTAATCTGCTGGCTTGCTTTTTCCTATAACCATTGATCTGTACTAGACAGCAGCCCCATCACTTGTGCAGCTCCATTATTCCAACAGTCCCATCAGTGACCACAAGATTATCTCAGGCCAGAGCCTTTTTGAACATTTCTACATTTTTCTGTGGTCTCAAACTGTTTCCCTTGGAAACTGCATTTCTTTACTGTTTCATTTCACCAAATAGAAACTTCAGTAATAACAATATTGAAGAGGAATGATCTTCCTTAGGGAACTTGCTACATAGAAATGTCCCTGACACTCCCCACTTGTCCCTGCTCATTTTGTATGTCTGTGGTAGGTCTAGAGGGTGGTATGGTCACATGGTGGTATGTAGCATAGGAAAATTATAGAGGAAGTGTTCGTTATGTAGAAAGTCCACTGCAGTATAGAACAAGTATTATGACCTTTTTGCTGTTGAATAATATTGGAGCAATTCATTAGACAGCTGACTGGAACACTAATAACAAAATGCATTTTTTTATACTTTTATAATCATATGCTGTTTGGTTTTGTACTTTTTTCCTTCATTCTTTCTCTTTACTCTCACTACTTAGCATTTGTATGGACACAGCACCTAAAAATAATCAGTCAGGAAGAATCATATTCCTTCAGAAGTCATAAAAAATAATGGACTATAATCTGTAGTAGAAAAAAGTAGAGCACCAAATTTTTTCACCTTTTCTCTTGACTTTACTGTGCAGACTGTTCTGCTTCCTGGTGCTCTTCTCACTTTTCTGCTTTGGGCCTCCATTCTTGTTGCACATAGTTTCTAGCTGTGTCTTTTCCTGTTCTCTGAGATGTTTCCTTTCTGCTGGTAGTTGATATTCTCAAAAAGGTGCCTTTTACTTGATCTGTTCACAATGCCTACATACTGATAAAAGTAAAGCTATTCCTTTTTAGTTCCTATCTGTTTTTACTGATTCTTCCAATAAATGTCTTGAAGATCAGTAGGAAAAGCAATAAAAAGGAGAAGATGCAACACCACACACAAGGGCTCTTCATTGTTTGTTACTTGAGAAAAGCTGATTTGCAGGAATAATTCCCTATAGGTATTATTGCATAATACCCAGTAAGGTCATTTGAAGCTTGCATTCTAAATCTGTTAAAATAAGAAGCTTTAATCTTATAAAAATTTTCATTTTCTCTAATTGTCATGATTCCTAGGGTATCTGGACCAGACTAATCTGATAGAGGAGCTATTACATTTTTCATCATAGAGAGAAGCGCAGCACTTATCTCACAGTATTACTTGCTTTCCGTTGTTGTTAGCATCAATTGGCTTAGAATGAATTAGAAGAGGTTGAAAAGTAAGAAAATGTCACTAGCACAGTAAGAATGAAAAGATTTGTTTTTTTAGTTGAAATGTCTTTGTTATTTAAGTTTCTTGCAGTTTATAATGTTATAAACTCAAGTATCTACACATAATTTTTAAACTATTGGAATATAAATAGATATAAAATGGATTTAAAAAGTTTTTAATAAATTCCTACTTATAACAAAACTCATATTTGATTCAAAAGGATTTCAGTGTTTTCACTGGTATAGCTGAAATTGGAATTATGTATTTTGGTCACCCTCCAACATACACACTTCCTTATTGTCTGAGTTTTGGGAAGTAAATGCCTGTGTATTGATACATTCTGCAACGGAATCCAGATGCTCTCCCCCTAACATTTTATAAGGACCCTGAGCACATTTCCTTCATTGCAGGGGTTTGGCTACCTGGGCACAGTAGGAATCCAGCTCTTTTAATGCAGCAGCACAGCACTGAAGTAAAGCTGTTTGATAAAAAGCTGTATAAGCCTCAGCAGGGGCTTACCCCTCTTCTCTCAGGAGCTGTTTTTTCTTTTTTATTTATTTGTTTGGGGTTGTTGTGGGTTTTTTGTTTGGTTGGTTGGTTTTAGGGTTTTGTTTGTTTCTTTATTTTTGGTTTTGTTTAGTGTTTTGTTTTGTTTGCTTGCTTATTTGTTTGTTTGGTTTTGTTTTTTTTTTTTTGTTTGTTAGTTTGGGGTTTTTTTTTGTTATTTCTGCTTCAGGAGTTCTGAGGAAATGCTCTGGGACTCTGCACAAGCTACTGTGCAAGTATACCTTTACCCAGCCTTGTACCTTCTTAATTTTTACCTTCTGACCTGACCTTTTGGCTTGACCTTGGGCCTGTCTCATCACTACTAACCTTGTCTGTCAGTCTGAACGGTTGTTTGTACTGGATCTGCTCTGTTCCTGCACAGGGGCTGTGGGACTGCAGACTTTGTTGGCAGGATCCTGCTCCTGCCTGCCTTGGTCTGAGCCTGAGCTTCCAGCTCACCTTCCTTTCCCTTGTGCTCTCTGAGACATGCCAGATCTTTTACATTAGGACCTGGAGCCTGTTGACTGATTTATCCCACAGAAACTGTGTTTTCAAATTCAGTCTGGACTGCTGAGGAAAGGTACTGTGCCTCAGTGCTCTCATCATGAATTACTACATTGCCTTTGACACATGCACACTATTTTATTCACATCCTGATTTCAACAGACAGTTTTGTTTCTTGAATAGTGTTATAGGTATAATTCTTAACATATTAATAAGCTACTGAGTTCTCATTATAACATCTGAAAATCTTTATTTTTAAAGATGTTTGTGATGATATATCAGATTTAATATTTTTTAGCTGTTGCTTCTTTTTCATTATTTGGAGGAACTAATGCTGGCTTAAAGAATAATGACTTCTGCTTCCTCAAGCTATTTATCTGAAGTCAATTTGCAATGTAATGCAGGAATAATTTCAAAATCAGTTAACTGTGAGCTCAGACATGCCCCAGAGTTAGGTCACATGGAAGTTTTTTTCACAAGAATCTGGTCTCTAAGTGTGATTAGCTGTGCCTGTGGTACTGTTGCCTTCAATGTAAGGCCAGTGGAGTAATGATAAGAAAAAGGAAAGAGGCACTAATTTAATCATGGCATGATTCTTGGTCTGTGCTAATACAGATAACTAAAGAAATATCATAGGGAGAATCTATTTTGCATCTCCATAGTGCCACCTACCTTTTCATCCTATGCTTTCCCATACACAGGTCTACATGTAAAATACTTATACTATATTCTTTAAAGAGAAAGCAGAATCCCTGAAAAGTCCCAGAGAGTGTAGTTCTGATAGACCTGTGCTGGGGCCCATGCAAGTTCAAGACCTGTCGTAAAACTGTTTGACTCTACACATATGATCTATCTTGCAGTGTGACCTGCTGGAATCCAGGTAAATGCAAAGGAATTTTCATTAACACTATTGCTTTAATGAAAACTAGGAGGAATACTTGATCTTAGAGATTATTATAACGTCATACCATATCTTAGGAGTGTTTATTTTCCTTCTTTTGGAGTTATTTTTAGGCTCTAATCAATTATTTTGCTTAGCTTTTACCATTATTTTTACATCTCCACCCTGTTCTTAATATCACACTGAGGCTTGGCTGGACAGTTGTTAATAAATAATATTAATTTTTATTTTGTGTCTGAGCACAGCTTTTCTTGCAGTCATCAGATATATCACTGAAAATGTAATAGAATTCTTAAACCCTTGCTTTTCATGTCTAAAATCTACTACGATATTACGAATAAGTATGTTATTCATCTAAGACATAGTAGTACAAACATACACAATATTATGAAAGACTATTAACAGTTTTATTCTCCCCATAAGTATTTCCTAATGAAATTAATTAAATTAATCAAATTAATAATTAGATCCTACAACGATCAATATACATCTTTAGTCATTTCAATTTGAAAAGTCTTTAGATGTGAGATGAAAAATTAATTACTAAAAAAATAAATAAATTGGGTCCAGTTTCATCTTGTGAAACATACCAATCCTGAGATTTTAAAGTAGGAAGCTTGTAACTTTATACTTTCACCAGATCTGTAATGAACATAAAATTCAGTATCTATCTTTACAGACATACAATTGAAACAATCACTTTAAACAGCCTGAGGTTTTCTGGACAAGAATTGAAATTTTTTCCTGTTAGGTTCTTCTCGCACATCCTTTACTGCTTGTTAATGAAGAACAGAAAAGTGTTAATACTGCAAGATGTAAGAAAGGATACTTTTTTATTTTTTCATAATGTCTGAGCACATAAAACACAAGGTTTGTTTTTTCCTAGAAATTCCTAGCACATCCATCTTCTCACAGATGGGGCTATATAGGTGCTAAGGCTGGAGTCTGTAGTCTTATAGAGAGTGAAAGCAGCATCCTACTATTCCCTGTTCCCTTTGCTTTAATGGAAATCATTTCACATGACTTAAGTTGGAAAAGAAATAGAATTAATGTCTTCAGAAAGCTTGGGAATTTTAAAGGTTTTAGTATTTTAACCCCTTTTCCCCCCTTTTTTAAACCCTTTTTCCATTTCAGAACATGAAGAAGACTCCTGTGTGTCTTGAACTGGCTCACATATCTGAGGTAATACTGCTAGACCTAAAACCAGCAGTCTCTATATAGATATATATACCAAAGGTATACATAGGTTCTGAGCAGCTTTCTGAAGTCATTCTCACACTACATAGTCCTTGTGCACCAGTGAATGTTTACTGTGATAAAATGACAATTTAAGAGCAGAAGACTAGTACAATGCAACAGTTATTTGATCACTGAACAGAATAATTTGAATATATGCAAAATAAAATGCCTGTATATGTCTTGAAACAATTTGGTAGTAGTCCAGAGTTTATGTGACTTCAAAAATTTTTCTTTTTTCACTTGGAATATAATATGTGTTATTATATTATTAAAATAAAGGATGAATCATTCCACAGTAGGATGACATTTAAATAATACACCAAGGAAAAATAAGTTGTATAAGTACATTGAAATAGAATAATAATAGCACAGTACTTCTTGTATTGCCTACACAACATGGGGGTTTGATCATCTACTCTGAACATTAAATAGTCAATACAACTGTAAAAATTTAAACTGTAATACACACGTATTTACTCTTTCTTCCCAGTGTCAATTAATCCCCTACCATGTGACCCAGTTTCTTAAAATGTCTTTATTTTGGCACAATTACAATAAAATTACATTATAAACTATTCACCTTACCCATGTTGATACAAACCAAATCATTAAACTAACTTAAAAAGGAAAGACTTGCTAGAAACCTGTGGGTACCTGTAAAGTGTGCCATCCTTGTGGGCTGCTACATGCCGTTACTTTAACTTTGTGGTTATAGATCCCTTACATGTATAATCCCTGAACTCTTCCTAGAGAACCACTTTTCAAATTTAAGTTTTCATTTTTATCTTTGTCAAGTAACAATGTCATTCTTAAAATAGCCCAGCATTGCCATGTTGTATGCCACAGTTTGTTTATTGTCATCCAGAGCTAGAATGTGTGTTGATAACAAGCATGGCTAACTCTGCATATCAGCACTGAATGCATAATGACATTGAACTCTGCTTCTTTACATGTCTGATTTTTCTTCACTTTTAAACAGAGGACTCAAGTTTATTTCAGTCTGTTGCCACCACAATTCCAGAGCCATGTGTTAAAAGAACACGTTCACTGATATCATAGCATTACTTTAGCTAACAAAAGTCTGCTGGGCAGAAAAAACATATGAACCTCAGTCTTCTTCTCAGGTCATAATTTATGGCTATGTTGCTATCTTTCGTAATGCAACTCCTAGGCTACTAGTAGTACAGCAAATGCTTTCCTTCGCAAGGGAAATCCTGTAGACCATGTCCTCTGTTCATTCAGCTATCATCTTTCTGTTTCTGTATAAGACTTCTCTGACCTAAAGCAATCCTTGATTTTCCTTTTACTGAAAAGAACTGACAGTAATAATGAAGTCTATATATTCCCAACTCAGATTATCTTCTATAACTTTTACATGCAGGCACTTTTCATGTGAAGAATTTTAAGATCATTAATGTTACAATTCTTGCTGAAAGCAGTGATAAAATTCACAGCGGTAAAATAGGGAAACCCTTACTGTGAACAGGTGAAGGAAAGGCACAACCTTCAACTGGCAAAATGTGAAATCTAATTCGAGGCAGTGCAATGTTAAAAAGTCATTTGCGAAGCGTAGACCCCATGCATATCCTTCCTGTGCCCACAGTCTGGCTGCCGAAGGTAGCCGGCCGGGCGATAGCGGTGAGGAAAAGCGGTGACCGCGCTCACTCTCCGCGCCAGTCCCGGGTGTTTCAGCCGCCAGGGAAAACCGGCGGAGGGACTTTTGCTTCCCCGAGGGAAACAACTCACCTGAGCAGTACCGCCGCTTCCCACAGATAAAATCCCGAGACAACAGCTGCTCGGAGGTACCTAATCCGGGCCATGCTGCTCGGAGGCTCAGCGGAGCCCTGAAGCGGTGGTGTCCGAGGCATCAGAAGTGCTCCGCGGCTCGGCTAGGCGTGGTTCGGCGCGGCGCTGAGCTGAGCGGCTCCCCGCGGGCACTAGGCTCCCCAGAACCCTGGAGAGCTCC
>NW_009935835.1:0-2008 GCF_000696875.1 Nestor notabilis | reverse complement strand
CCCAAGGAAGTTGTGAATGCTCTATCCCTGGGGGTGTTCAGGCCATGTTGGACAGAGCCTTGGGCGACATGGTTTAGTGTGTGGTGTCCCTGCTCATGGCAGGGGGGTTGGAACTAGATGATCTTAAGGTCCTTTCCAACCTAAACCATTCTATGAGTCTATGATTATATATATAGTTCTTTTGGGCTGCCAGTGATAAATGCATTAACTGCAGAATAGTTATACATCATTAACAATAGGATTGCAATCACAAGCTTACTTTCCCAAGTCAAAACACTCAGGGTAGCCAAGAATGTGAGCCTAACCAAAAGGCATCTCTTCCGGGGATGGTGAAGAGAACAAACCCATCAATCTGTCCCTGTGATCTGGTGTAGAAATCTCACCCCCCGTTTAGGTATGAAATCGGTGTACCTTTGTACCTCATTAGCTGTTATTGTACTAAGTGCTGTTGGTTGGGACTGTGGTCAAACCTTCTGTTCCATGTGCTTGTGTTGTACAGCTTATTTCTTGGTAGCAGGTGTACTGGGTAGTGCTTCACTGTTTTTATGCTTCCAGCAGGGCATTTGAGTCCCTGAGGTAGTGATTCACTTCAAACCTCTGCCACAGCTCTCCTGTGTGTCTCATTTCCCTGCAGCCCTGCTCCCCAACATAAAGCTCCCTTTGCATTCAGAAACAGTTGTAAAAGATTATTTAAGGCATTTGAGGTGCACAGGAATTATAACAGAGAAAGAGATAAAAAGCAGATTATTGTAGAAGGGAAATAGAACTTTCAGACAGCTTATGTTCCTCTGGTAATGAAGATATAAACCAAAGTCACTTCAGTGACATTTCAATTGTTTTTATACAAATAGTTTATCATTTAGGTTCAGCCATGAGCTGCTGATAAAAATGCACTCAAGTGATAAAATTAATTTTCCATCTCAGATGGTGTCCTATATTCCCTTTCTGATTGAATCTATTTTCTATTTGGCAATAGTGACAGACATGATCCTTGCTGATACTGGTTATTGTGCCAGGAAATCTCTCAAATTAAAAACTTGTACTGAATAAAACCAGATCCCTTAGTTGTAGAAGATTCACCAGCCTCTGTAAGCCCTGCTAAGAGAGAGACAAGTGGCATCTTTTTCTTGGCTGATCAAATCTTATTACATTTTTGGGGAGTTGAATTGAGAGTTCTATAATATGCAGCAATAAGTGACATTATGCATAAACATGTTGGAGAATCTCAGCTAGCTACCTGTATGGTCAGTGCTGTCACTATAGCTGGTAAAAATGTATTTGCCCTTTAAAAGGAATGCTTCAGTATGGTACATTTTTGTGGTTATTCAGCACCTTTCCTTTGAAAAACAATGGAAACTGATTTAGGTTGCAGATCTATTTTTGCCATGCTGGAAGGATCATTTAAAACTTCAGTTTCATCTGAGCTGAAACACTAGTAATTTTCCCTTCTGTCTTGGTTCTGCAGTGGAGAACATATCTCAGCATATATATAAATATGGAAAATGAGTCTCCATCATAACTCATTTAAGCCCACAGCACAATTTATGAAAAACAGGCTGGGTTTGAGATCTTTGGCTCACATGCACTGTTTCCTCAGTGACAACAACAAAAAGCACAAAGCAATGAAGTTTCCCTGAAAATAATATTAGATCAAGAGGTGGAACCAAAAGCTCCACAAAAGAGTATGCAATATCCAAAACCTTGTGCCTTCTGATGATTTCTTATTGTAATCCTGCTAATTGCCTTATTCCGAATGAGTGCACATGTACCACTATCAGTCTGGATGTAGTAATAATCTGTCAATGCTAGCAGTATAATAGCATCTCTTCTTCAGGATGTATTATTGGATGATGTCATTTGAAGCTGTATCAGGATGGCTGAGTGCAGACAGGCTGGTTCAGGTAAAGTACATAAATCACAAATTTAGGCCCCAAACAGTTTTTCTTTAATATGTATACTAAACATAGAATCATAGACTATTTAGGGTTAGAAAGGACCTTAAGATCAT
>NW_009935834.1:0-7660 GCF_000696875.1 Nestor notabilis | reverse complement strand
GGGTTTCCCTTTTGGCTGGGGTAGAACAGAACTGGTTTAGGTAAAAAAAATTAAGTTGTTCTATTTTTGGTAATTTATAAACAATGGATTGCTTTGTTCTGATTCTGAAGGTCTAAGTAACTAATCCAACATTCTATGTTTCTGTATTTTCTGTACATCTCTCATTAGTCACTGCAGCAGGAAAATCCATAAAAGAAAATATGCTTACTCGTAACTAGCTAAACAGAATTAAAGAAGAAGAAAAGTTGCAAAACTAAATTCTGACCACTTTTAACAACTGGGAGAAAATAAATAGCTCAACTGTAAGGTGGGCATCACTCCCAAAGAAAAAGAGCACAAGCTCTGGGAAACAGATAAATTGTTAGGGCAAATGAAGAAATGTTAGCGACAAAAATGTTTATTACTTGAAAGCACCCAAATCTGTATCAATCTATCCTTCAAGAAGTGCCAGTGAAACTTCTGTTATCAAACTTAAGCTTCATTTAACCTTAAGCAGCATATATCACTCCCTCTTCAGTCCAACATGAGACTTCTGAATGCTTCTCCTATGGAGTTCTGTGTGGAAAGGAACATCCATTGAAATACTGTCACACAACTTCCACATCTCTTCTGTGTTGAAAAGTAGTCTCCAGTACTGTAAATAATACTGCTTTCAATTCCAGTGACAATACTGATGCAAATCTTATCTAGCTTAGAAGCTTTCTCCTCCCTCTCTTGATGACTCAGATCAGCATTTTAGTAAAACGCTCCAAGTTTGATTGACACAGAGAATTTTCATTTTTCCCTCATCAATAAAGATGTTTTGTTTTACCAGCCTCCCTCCTAATCTGAAGTCAGCCAAAGCTAGGTACTTACTGCAACACAAGAGCAGCTTAAAATTCCCCCCACTGAGTTTCTGGCCATGCTGGAGGGTCCTGTGCAAGCTAGCAATCCAACTGCAAAGAGGACCATGTGCCCACATGGGGAGAAGTCAGGAAGTGGGAGAGAGGGATGATCACTCCTGGTCTTGTTTCACTCTGGTATAAGGGCCGTATCAACCACGCTATACCAGCACTACAGGAGGAGGTTTAATTTATTTTAAATCACTAAAGACTGTGAAGATAACAAAGGTTGATTAAGATTATATTGCCTCGGATGAAGTATTTTTGGAGGTGGTTTTTTTGTCTGTTTGAGCAGGTGGTTAAAGATCTGAGATTGGAGCATCATGGATTGAATGCTGTTAGATCTCTTCCTATTCCTAGTAGAAAAGAGAAGTGGGGAGGGCCATGGATTCCCTAGTTTTTACATGCCTGAACCAGAACAAACGGGCCCATGGTGTGCACAGAGCATACTTGACTAAAATTATCCAGTTAGCACATGAGTACATTTAAAGCAGACTGCATGCTGACAAACGGTCAAGATCCCTTATTATGTGAAATGGTTTTATTAGAACATTTCTTCTAAGTTAGACTTCAACAAAATTTCTGTGGTTTAAAGCAACTAAAATCACATTAATTGCATTTTTAAGAAGTGATTTCAGAGTTACTCTGATTAAAATAAGAATTTTACCACAAAAAGCAGCCTTAGTATAGGTCTAATAGTCTTAAGTGTATAAGAAAGGCTAAGTTTACATATGAAAATGCCTCACAGTTTGAGGGATATAATAAGAGCAAGCTAGCATGCCCCTTCACTAGTGCTAAGAGGTAAAAAATAAATACAAAAATAAAGCAGCTATCCAAACCTTTAACAATACAGGACAACACAGCAAGCATGCAAAAGCAAAACTGGTAGAAAACACCCTATTACCAAAATTCTTATTACCCTTGCTCTCCTAGCTCAAGTCATTTTAAGTATCTTAGATGACTGAACAGTACTTTACACATAGTTCTGTCATCTGATTCATTTTTTGATATTCCAGACCAAATCATATTTACAATGTAATTTTCAAAAGACATTATATAGTTCCTTTTAGATATTAATTCACTGTTATTTTAAAATTATATCAATTTCTTCCACTGATTCTTTTATGTCTGGGAAGATGTCCTGGATGTGGCTTGAGGCACATCCCTAGAGTCACATAATTCAACCTGCATGCTACCCATGTCTTTCAGGCAGTCACTGCATACTGCCTTCCAAAATATTGCCAGATGCAAGGAGCAGGAAGTTGGACTTGATGATCTTTATGGGTCCCTTGCAATTGGAGATATTCTATGATTCTATGATTCTTAAAACCTCTGAACTGAGAGGATTCTTGAAAATGCATCAAAACTTATTATTTAGCATGCTCTGTCTTAATAGCAGTGTAAAAACACTGTAATCTTTCATCTAAACATTTACATCTTTAAAGTACATGCATACATGCATTTCATGTATAATTAGATATCCTAAGTAGTATTTAAAGCTTACTTCAGCTCACTGGTAAAATGGAATTTTAAAAAATCTTGCAAAATGCTACAAAAAATTTAATTTTTTCCACTTTTTATTTTGTTGGTTTAGGATGCCCCTCTTTTTAATACATTTGTCTTAATATCTGAGACACTACAGTTGTATATAAACATACATATTGAATAATCTATATGTGAAAAATAATTAATAATTAAGCCACTTATATTTAACCAACAACATGAAATTTATTTTTCCTACATAAATAACATCAATTTTATTGCAGACATGAAGACTGACTGTTAACGCTGAATTAGCTGAATAAACATTTTCTAATTCAAAAGTTTTGCCATCAACTGCAATACAGGGGGCAGCTGAGAGGGAGATGCTGATCTCTGTGTTCAGCAGTGGTAGGGCACAAGGGAATGGAATGAGGCTGCACTGGCAAAGTGCAGATTGGACATTAGGAAAAGGATCTTCACTAGGAGAGAGACTGATCAGTAGACAGGCTCTCCAAGGAAGCAGTCATGGCACCAAGCATGTCAGAGCTCAGGAGTGCCTGAACAATGCTCTTAGTCACATGGTTTAGTTTTAGGTAGTCCTGCAAGGAGCAGGAAGTTAGACTTGATGATCTTCACAGGTCCCCTCCAACTCAAGATATTCTAGGGTTTTATGATAATTTGTATCAAAGAAATTGACTGAAGAATAACATGGTTTGCAGTCTAAATCATGCTTACACTTTAGTGCATTTGAAAAAGGGTAACAATTCATTACACATCCTTGTGCTTCATTGACGCCCATTAACATCACAGGACACAGTCAGATTTCATGAGAAAGACATCGCAGAACACTGAGTCACTCAGTTCTCACAAGACATGGACTCATAAAGTATATTCATACATGGCAAAGTAGTATATTACTACCTCTATCATCAAAACTCAGCAACTACCCTCTCTCTCTCCAGACCACCACCTTCCTCTACTCTAGACAGATCTCTATGCATTTTTTAATTTTAAAATTTAAAATGCGATTTTCTATATCAAGTACTTCACTCAACATCTGGAGGCTTCATATTAGTAAGAGATTTACTGGAAGCTTCTCTCTCATACGCAGTTTAGACACTTAAGCTACTCGCATGTAAGAGAGCCATTTAAGTCTTTTCACAGACTGAGAACTTAAATGTATATTAAATGCTATTTATTCTTTCTAGCAACATGGTATTTACATTGACAACAGCAAGCAGAACCACAAGACAGCAATCATCAGCTTGTAATCATGTTAATAAAAAAGATTAAAATGTCCCAAGTTGTATGCTGTGAAAATAACAAAAATATGATAGTTTTTAGAAACGGCATTTTAACATGTATGTGGTCATAGCCAAATTAGACTTAACACTAACAGTGTGCGATATCAAGGAATTATGTGACAGAAGACATGGATGGCCAAATGCCATATCTATCACATTTTATTTAAAAAGCCACTATGGTCAAATGCTTACACAAGCTATAGGACACTGAAGTGTCACAGATTGTTTTTCCTTCTGTTTTAATTTGAAATTCTCAAATCTGGGGTTGGGAGACAAGAGTAAGAAATTTCCATCATTTCAAAGAGCAAACAGCAGCAGCAACAACAGTGTCATATTTCAGAAAACAGAATATTCCACTTAGCTACTAAATAAAGCTATTAAGGTGTCCTTATATGAGTACTGTCCAAATATTAGCAATCTTGCAACTGGTTGTGAAAGACAAGATCCAATCTGACAAAATTCCAAAAGTACTTCTTCAAAATTGAAAATACTGGCAAATCTTTATACTGTTCTGCTAGAAGTAAACACTGCACAAACTTCTGATCTCTTTAATAGTAATTTACAACATGCAGAAATAAACTTAAATGCAGATATTAAGCATGCTTCAAGTTCTTTCTTCAAATAGTTATTTTCAGATGTCCAGAATTCATTATATTGGAAATGGGAATACAGTCAACACTGGGTAACTGAAGATGACATACAAAAGAGATACATATCAAGTTCAGGCGCAGGAAAGATGCTAGGAAAGCCCCTGATAATGCTCTTTACATACTATCTCCTAGAAGACAGCTGTCTATGAAGTGACCACACACTAGTGCTTCCCCAGTTATAGTAAGCAAGCTCAACCTCTTTTAGTTCTCCTCAGGCTTTTGTAAATATTAATCCTGCATAAAGTGCATGTATCTAAATGTAGGTAAACTGGAAGTAAAAATCAAATCAGTACCAAAATTTCAATACAGTGTGGTGTTTTCAGAGAGAACTAAAACCTATGATTCATACTGTAATTAGTCAGGTGAACCTTCAACCAGATAACAAGATAATTCTGGATGGGGACCATAAGGACAGACTGCAGCAAGTCAGCAACAGACTGACAAAGAGTGAGCTTCAATCTAGCTGTTACAAAGAAAAAATTTACTACACAATCTGGAGTATCAGTAAATGTTAGGAATTCAGTTTATGCATGCCCTCATTGAACACCACTTAGTACTCCACATAATGTTGTGTAATTATTACAGCTTTACAATTTTATTAAAAACAACCTACCCAGAGACTGTAATAGGCAAGACAGAAAAATTTCTGCTTAGTGAACTTCAGAACATCTGTTTAACCAAATTTTATAAACCTGTCTGCAGAAAGAGTAGTCTTTCCTTGCAGAAGACTTCTTTAAAGCATAGCAGATAGACTAGATGATAGACATTTCAAAGATAGTTATAACTAACGAACAGAACAGAAAAAACCCAGTTACAATGAAAAAAAAAGAATTATGATAGTATTGCTGTAATTCAAACCAACTAATACAGGAGATAACAGACTAACTGGAAACAAAGGAATACCAGATTGGCCACGTTAAATACTTTATAGTGGCATAACTGGGAAAAAACCCCAGCCGCTACATAATGGGCAAGATAACGCCTCTGTAAAATTTCTGAAGTCCTTTGAAATAACTGCTTAAACATCTGACATTAAATGTGCATTGATTTTACTCTGCAACCTCTAAAGGATATGTCTGTGAGCAAGGTAATGAATAACTATATTGATCCATCTGTTATTTTCTCAGATTTCCTAAAGTTTCCTTTGGTTTTGTTTCTGGGGGGTTTTTAAACTGCTACTGTGTTTAATAATCTGATTACATATTCCAACATGGTGAATTAAGGCTACAAGCCTAAGAATAAAAGGAAAGAGGAAAATAAATTCCATTTTGTTTTCGTTTGATAGTCACTGCTGTGATACAAACTACCCAATTTCCAAAATACAGATCAGAATTTACCAATAAGGAGTAATGCCTGTGTTAAGGCCTTTTCATTACAGAAAATATACACCCTTGAGTGGAGGGGTGAAGACAGCAGAGGGTAAGAAACCTACTCCCTAAGAAACAAGAGATCCCATGAGAGAAGTAGATAACTTCCCAGTCACTAAATCAAAAAAAAAAAAAAAAAAAAAAAAGACTAGAAGATACAAAGCACTAAACCACTTTTAGTTATTTTTAGAGGGGAGATACTTTTCCTTTCCCCCTTCCCCTTACCCCTTCCCCCCTTTTTAAAAATAAAAAAAAATCATTTGGGAAATAAGCACGTTCTTTAGGGAAGAGTGGCTGGAAGGCTGGCTCACAGAAACTTTGGGGGTGTTGGTCAACAGTTTAAACACCTCAAACTTTAAATACATACCCCACACACATACACAGACTCCAATTCCACAACTAGATGAACCCAGAACTTTCCAAAGAGTCCAAGTATGCTTCTCAATGAACAGAGAAATGTACTCCCCAAACTCAAGCATCCTGAGTATCAGTGCATACCTCCTGTAGGTGAGAGACTGTGGGTGAAGTTGCCACTGCAGTATTTATACACAGAAAGTATCAAAGTTACTAATGCAGATATGAAGGCTTCAGGGGAGGAGAGGCAGGAGGAGCATTTTGCTAAATAAAGTGGAAAAGGAAAAGGAAAAGAGAAAAAGAAAAAAAGAAATAATACTCTGCTAAGTTTTACTTCTGATCAGCTAACATTTTCTGACAAGTTATTTATTTGAAATTGCCTTTGCCAGATCAGGTGGAAAGTTCCCCAAAGTAGCCCTAACATTATGTTCTTAATACCACCACACTGCTTCTGAGCTATTTCCATGCTAGCTCCATGGAAACAAAGACATAATTGTTCATTCAAAAGGCTGCTGAAATTTCCATTACAAAATACGCTTATAAAAAGCCTTTACTTTGTGTTTTATTATGAGAAGGAAAAGAGAAACCAGGTTATTTTCCGTTCTTTACTGCAAGCTTTAGAGACTTGTGAGCAGATTTAACCAGCACCACTGCTATAGTAAAAAGTGAATTCTGAAGAAGCTTGGCAAACTTGGTACGATTAAGAAATCCAGTTATGGTTGATGACTTTATTTAAGTTTCAGGGTTATTTGCTGTGTCAATCATCACACTGAGAAAACACTCCAATAAAAACATATATCTGACATAAATTTACTTTACTTGATCATAAATTTGGTAAATAAACTATTACACCATAAGCTAGTTTTACAGAATTGGTATAAAGTATTAATATTTATATAGTCTTTATATAATGTTTCTAAGCAAAAGATATTAAAGCTTTCCTGCTGCCAAAACTTCATTTAACTGACACCCCTCCACATCAAGAACACTCATAAGAATACCTTTCATTCCTCTTAAGTCTTCCACCTTGCAAGATGAAGATGATATTCTTTCACCCCTTTACTTTGATTTATGCTCTTTTTCTCTCATAAGAAATTTCTGCCTGAAAGGACAGATGATTAAAAAGACTATCCATTGTAAAAATGTTTTCCTCTGGTTCCTGCATACAGAGAAATGAATACTATGACATTGATCATACAAAATTACTCACCATAGTCATGGTTTTATCACATTGGAAGACATCAAAAAAAAATCATATTTGAAAAACCATGGCAGTCTGGTGAAGTTCCTGATGACTGGAAGAAGGGAAATGTAACCCCCATTTTCAAGAAGGGGAAGGTGGAAGACCTGGGGAACTACAGACAAGTGAGTCTCACCTCTGTGCCCGGCAAAATCTTGGAGCAGATTCTCCTGGAAAGAATGCTGAGGCACATGAAAAACAACGAAGTGGTTGGTGACAGCCAGCATGGTTTCACTAAGGGGAAATCCTGCCTTACCAATCTGGTGGCCTTCTATGATGGGGCTACGGGACTGATGGACAGTGGCAGAGCAGTTCACGTCATCTACCCGGACTTGTGCAAAGCGCTCGACACTCCACATGACATCCTTGTCTCTAAATTGGA
>NW_009935833.1:0-11148 GCF_000696875.1 Nestor notabilis | reverse complement strand
ACTATTCTATGATTCTATGATTCTATTGCAGTGTTTTGCCATTTATAAACTAGAGTGTATAGGGAGAACATATATCTACCTTTCTTTGTGTAATTAAATGGCAGTAAGACTATTTGGACAGTTTCACAGCTTTTTTTATGAAGTTGGCTATTCCCTGTTTAAACACTTAAGATTCACAGAAAGTGAGCATATCAGAGTTTCTCCCATCCCCCAGTGTTTGTAAATCTTGGATGGTTTGTATATTAATGCACATGAAACCATCCTGGTTTTGTGTGTTTGTCATCATCCGAAGCTAAAGTACATTGTTATCCCTGAGAGTTTTATAATGCACAGTTGTATAAAATCCAGTAGAAGCAGCTCACTTCAGCTTCCATTTCTGCAGTGGAGTGTTTTGGGAGAAGGCCATGACTACACGTCCCTACATACATTAATCTAAGCTCTGTGTACAGGGGTTTCTGCTGTGTTTCTCGTGATGTTACAGTGATAATGCTTCTCATATTCACATTTCTCTAAACTTCCAGCTTCAGGGATTGTGTGATTCTGTAATACTCATCTTCCTTTTTCCCTTTAAGAAAACATTTATAATCACAGGGGGAAAAAAAAAGGAAATACTATTTGAATCTTTGCAGACATGTTCTACATAATGAACTTTCAAACAAAGGAAAGACAAAGTTTTGAAATAATTTTCTAAGAACACAGATGCTGGTTTTGTTCCCTGTTGCTTATATGTGTAATTTTTTATATGATAATGTCACAAATATTATATAAATTCACATATATATAAAACATAGTTTGTAAAGATATTTATTTGTATCTCATCTGTTATTTTTGAGAACATGTTAAGGTTTATGATTTTTAACTAATATTGTACAGTGAAATGTTGTAATTCTTCAGAAGAAATTTCCTGGAAATTTCCCGTGAAAAGTGATTTGTTTTCAAATAATAAAAAAACAACCATCAAAACAAAATTCCCCTCCCATCTTGGCCATTACCTGTGTTAAATATAACTGAACCCCATCAATTATCCCAAAATGAGAACTAGTTTGGGAGGCTATGCTCTGAATTCTAAGTGTTAAGCATAGTACTGAACAGTTTATGATCCATGTCTCTTTAGAAAATCAACATTTTTCAAGCTGATGTAATCAGGCAATTCAGAGAAAATATGGTTTATCCCCTTCATTTTGTATGAAATGAAAGTACTGAATTACAACAAACCCAAAGGTTTGATATTTCTGGATTAAACTGATACAGTTTGAAGCTTTTAGAACTAATGTTGTGGTTTATATATATATATATATATATAAATGTGTACTTTTAGCTTTATCTTTTCACTCTCTCAAGAGACAACACAGTTTATCAAGCCTAATACTTATTTTTTTAATAGAGACAAAAGCATAGAGCACAGCAGAGGATGGCTTATCTTTAACTCTTATCTTTAACTCTTTCTGAGGACTTGTCAAGGTCTGAGGACTCTGTAATATTGAAGTCAATAACGATTTTCATTAAATGCTTCCTCAGACAACCAATGAGTTACTATGGAGAGCCTGAACTCTTAGAGGAATGTGTTCAGCAATTGCTGCACCCAATAAATGTGGTAGGTGTATAGTAGGTAGCCGGCTTTCATTTGGAAATGCACAGTTCGTTCATACTCCACACCATGAATCACTGTTTACCTCTAAACTAATGACTTGGCATGCCACAGTTTGGCTGGTAATATAGGTTACTGAGAGCTTGGCAGATTAGCAGCTCTAATGTTTTGGGGACCAATATCAAAGAAAAAGCCTCTGTGAGGTCTTAGGAGCTGTAACTTTCCCTTTCTAATTTAAGCGCAGAGTTTGTGAACTCATTGGGCTGGAGCAATCCCAAGCACAAATACAGGCTGGACAGAGACTGGATTGAGAGCAGCCTCGAGGAGGACGAGGGGGTGTTGGCTGACAGAAAGCTCAACATGACCCAGCAGTGTGAGCCTGCAGCCAAGAAACCAACCATGTCCTGGGCTACATCACCAGCAGTGTGAGCAGCAGGTTAAGGAAGGATATTCTCCCCTCTACTGTGCTCTCTTGAGACCCCACCTGCAGTCCTGCATTTACCTCTGAGGCCCAACATAACAAGGATATGGAGCTGTTGGAGTGAGTCCAGAGGAGGTCATGAAGATGAGAGAAAGATGGTAAGAGATTTCTCTCCAGGCTGAGAGAGTTGGGGTTGTTCAGCCTGGAGAAAAGAGGGCATCAGGGAGACTTGTAACAGACTTCCAGTACAAGAAATATGGAGAGGAAGTTTTTACAAAGGCATGTAAGGATACAACAGGGGTAATGGCTTTAAGCTGAAAGGAGTAGATTTAGACTAGATACTAGGAAGAAGTTCTTTACTGTGAGGGTGGTGAGGCAAATACCAACCAAATACCAACTCAAGGTTCCATCTTAGTATTATTTGGAGAACATCTTCACTTTGCTTACATCTTCAAAGTCAGAATTCAGGCATCTTTGAGATGATTGCTCATTTCTTTGATGTCTCAAAGCAGAAATTGTTTCAGCTCTTTCTGTCAAAGCCCACAAAGATCAGGAAGAACATATGTTGCATACAGTAAATCAATGTCTATTTGGTGGCCTCAGTATTTTCAGCACAAACCCTGAAACATGGTATTGTATATTCTAACTAGTAGCTGAGAGCCGACTACTGAGAAGTTCTAAATTCTCATTTTCAGGCCCTGTAATTTGTGCTGTTAATTGCATTCTCTTGTTTAATGAGGGGCATGATAGTGCATTTTTAGGATGGCATTGCACTGAAAATGGAGCTAGATAATAATTACTGCTGACCCAAACTGTACTTAAAGTGTATCACCATACTCTGGTTTATGTCTTTGTTTTATATCCTGCCATATCTAAAGATTTAAATGCATTTGTAAAAGCAGAGTTAACACAAACCAATAAATCCTATATTCCTGATTGCTTGTTGTTTATAAGTTCAGATGCAAAAACTGTCCTGGGATAATAGTTTTAGGAGATTGTGGGTTTGCCATAGCTGTTTTTACGTTAGTCCTTCACTGCTTCTAAAAAAAAATTAAATGCAGTGTTGTCCAGAAATATCTAATGAGTGTGAAACTGCATCAACATTATACTGCAGACCCCAGGCTGCTGTGCTTTATCTCGATTATTGGGGTGCTTTAGGGCTAATGGAAAACATCCATTAATTGTGAGATTTGCTTTATGGCAATGTGCTCTAAAAGTAGCAACATTTCATTTATTTTACTTCGGTTTGATCTGTTAAGACTCACACTTTCCAACTTTCATCTGCTGTCTTGAGGGGTATAAGAGCATTTTAAACAAAATGATGTCTGGATTTTTTTTAATACAAACCACAAGGGGAGGTTTCAATTAAAAATGTGAAGTAGTTTGAGACTAAAAAAAAATCATAGGCACTGGTAACACAGACTGCCACCTGGCAGCCCAGGGAGAATGGCACATATTATGACACCAGTGCATCTTTCTATTGGCATTATGTGGTGAGGATCTGGCAGCAGGGGAGCTGCAGGAGTGGCCCCTATGGAAAGGTGACCAGGACTGCCATGTGATGGACACAGCTGGTTCCAGCCGGTTCCAGCCATCTCCAATGGGCCTGCCACTGACCAAAGCTGAGTCCATCAGTAACATTGGTGGCACCTCTGTAATAACATATTTAAGAAAAGGGAAAAAAAAGCCTTGAAGCAGCTGTGAGAGAGAAGGGAGAAAATGTGAGACAAGAAATTCTACAGACACAAAGGTCAGTGAAGAAGGATGGAGTGGAGGTGCTCCAGGCACCAAAAGATTCACCAGAGCAAGAGATTCACCTGCAACCTGTGGTGAAGACCATTGTGAAGCAGGTTGTCCCCCCACAGACTGTGGAGGACTACACTGGAGCAGAGATCCACAACTGCAGTTTGTAAAAGACTCCACATCAGAGATTGTGGATGTGAACTAAAGGAGGCTGCAGCCTGTGGAGAGCCACACAGAGACCATCTCCTGGCAGGAATTGTGGCCCATGGAGCAGATTTTTCTGGCAGGACCTTCGGCCTGTGGGGACCCACGCTGCAGCAGTCTGTTCCTGAAGGACTGTGTACTATGGGAAGAACCTCATGCTGGTGCGGAGGAAGAGTGTGTGAAGGGTAGAGCAACAGAGATGAAGTGTTATAGACTGACCATAACTTTCTTTCCTCATCCCCTGTGCTCCTCAGGGGCAGAGATAGAAAACTTGAAAGTAAAATTGAGCCTGGAAAGAAGACAGTGAAGGACAAGTGATTTCAGTTTTGTTTTTATTTCACTGTGCTACTCTGTCAATATGTGTCAATAAATAAAAATTATTTTCCCTAAGTTGTGTCTGTTTTGCCAGTGACAGTAATTGGTAAGTGATCTCCTTGTCCTTATCTTGACCCAGGGGCTTTTTCATTACATTTTCTCTCTTGTCCTGTTAAGGAGGTGCAGTAAAAGCACAGCTGCGTTGGTGTCTGGAAGCCAGCCAAGATTAACCTACTGCCATCTTCTATTTTCTGTTTCTGAAGAGTGACAAGATTTAGTATCACTGAAATGCTGAGCATCTGGTTGGTATTACCACGTGACTGCAGCTGTGCATTGTAGTGTTTGCTTGCTTGCTTCTTTTCCACTGATGTTCCCATTCTTAAACTAGGATGTTTTCTTGCAGATATGATGTGAGCATCATTAAAGGCTGAGTCACCTGCAAAGAGAGCTTTGCTGGGGGTTGGGAATTTTTATGATTCCCTGTGTTACAGACCAACTATCAGCTGGGTTATATCACCCATTACTAATTTTCTTTCCATGAGGAATCTAGCTTGAAAAATCCCAGTCAATAGCAGAGGAATTATTAGAGTATGGGAGATTTGAGATGGCCTGTGTAATCTTCAGTTTTCAAAACATTTTTTACCAATTTACAAGATTTTTACCAATCCATTGATATAGCAAGATGAAAATCTAATTGTCTGTGAAACAGTTTCACAGAATTTGTGCCATAAACCTTCAGCTGCTTTTTGTTCTGAAGTTTCTGATTTTCCCTCCGTTTTACAGCATTTCTATTTAGTTATCTAGTTTCTTAACAGATCTAAGGAATGTTTTCAGAGATGTTTCTGTAGCTTGAATTTTAAACTTCCACGCCTATTGTACAGAAATCTTACAGTTCTTACTATGTTGTCCAGCAGTTTGTAGTCTAGAGACAGTGGCCTATCAGCAAGGGTTTTTTTAGTAGCAGTGTTCATTAAATAACTTCTTAGGTGATTTTTCTAAGTTCATTTAATTAACTTCACAGATCTCCTAAGGCTGAAAGACTAGTTGGTACCTTTGAATGAACCTACCTGCCTCACTGTGGTTAAATTGACCACTAAGAAGAAATAGTCATCCTTCAAAAAATGTCTTTGTGAGCTGTTGGTATAGCTTTTTATATATCATTACTTATTTTTTTTTTTTTTTACAAAATGGTTTAAACCTCAACATTTTAATGGCCTAAATTAACATCTTACCCACTTGTATATTGTGCATACACTGCTTTTTTTCAAACACTAAGAGCTACTTTTTGAAGTGCTCTCTATCTCCACTCTCAGAGCTATAAATGAGACAGTGTTTTTGCTACAATATTGAACGACATTTAAATTGAAGGAGGTTACTGAGAAATCAATCTGTATGCTGTCTGATGTTTTTCACTATCTTTCACTTAGCAGGTGGTGTTTCCAATTCTCTAATGTCAGTAAATGATAAGTGATCTATACCTTCATCTCAAGATAGTGGAATTTATTACTTTTAATTACTTTAAATGTTCACTCAAAAAACTTCTTTCTTTCCAGGCTTTTTTTCTTTCTAACAAAACAAAAATGAAATAGGAGAACCAACTTTGCATTTTAATTATACCAATAACATGCAATTTTCTGGTCTTCTTTCCCTGAAATTTAATTAATTTTGAGCAAGTAATAAATTGTCATAGCCTTCATTTCAGTACCTAGATTCAAAATGAGTATACTTCATTTGATGAAATTAGTTTTGAGGTGTGTCATCATCTCCATGAGCTCCAGTCCCTGGCTATAAATCAAAATGCAAACATTTTACCAGGAAAACAGCTCAATACTTTGTGTTAATGGTGATCAATGTGGCCATGATATTACTATAGTTGGACACATTCTACTCATACCGTGACTCATACAGTATCTTTCCAATCCTGTCGCTGAGTACTAGTCCAGTACATTCTTGCAGGGGATAGTTCTCCCTGCTTCTCGCAGTTGTGCCTGAGATCAAACTGAGAGAATGCTCTATGTTACCATTAGGTAATTACCTTGTATTATAAAGGTAAATATAGATATAAAGGTAAATATAAATATAAAGGCTTGACCTTCCTGCAAATTACCTTGTAGGTTAACATCACGTGTATTTAAGTATAAGTAGATTAGTATTTGTCAATCTAACACTGCAGAGACTCATTTATTATTGAATTTCTCACAGCCATAGAAAACTGCTTTCAAGAAACATAGAATCAATATTTTGGATTGGAAGTGACATTAAATCTCATCTAGTTCCAACACCTGCCATCGGCTGGGACACCTTCCACTATATGAGGCAGCTCAAAGCCCTGCCCAACCTGAACACTTTCAGGGATGGGGCAGCTACAACTTCTCTGGGCAACCTGTGTCACTGTCTCACCTCCTTCACAGTGAAGAATTTTTTCCTCAAATCTAAATCTCCCCTCTGTCAGTTTAAAGCCATTCCCCCTTGTCCTGTCACTACATGCCCTTGTAAAAAGTCCCTCTCTGGATTTCTTGTTGACCCTTTTAGGTACTGGAAGCTGCTCTGAGTTTCTCCCTGGAGCCTTCTTTTTTCCAGGTTGAATAGGGAATAAACAGATTTATTGTTTTTCAGCAGAGGAATATTGCCCTGATGCAAAATAATTTTAGGATTTAGATTTGAGTTAGATCTTCAGATTTAGAGCTGGCTTATTTTTACATTCTCCTAAACTTATCGAAGGAGGAATTAGATTGTTGTTTGTACTGACCAGTACCTAATGCATTTTAACCTAGGCCAATATTCCCCATGTAAGATTATATAGTGAACTTTGTGGTTACAGTGTGTCTTTCAAAATGAAACACCCAAGAATCCAGCCCCTGACAGAATTCTCCAAGGCCTACAAAACAAAGAGGTGAGCAGATACTAAAAAAATTAGATTCCTCTTTTTTAGCCTTTAGTATGGAGAAAGATTTCTTGCATTTTAACTGGATAAGGATTAGCAACTGGAAAAGTGAAACCTCAAGAGCCCAGCTTGCTTTTGGATTTTCTGTTGACCACAGAGGCAGAAAGAAGGCTAGTTTCTACAGAGGTTTTATGTTCTCTACTTGTTCTCTTGTTACAATGTAGATTAGTTACAGCTGGGTTTGGGAAATTAAAGCTCCAAGAGCTCAGTTTGTTACTTGATTTCATACTTCTCACCCACTGACTTTGATGGAGAGCTTGTGCTGGGATTGTTGTATTGAAGCCTTTGGGAAATAAGCTTAAAGAAGTGAAATTGTTCAATTTTGCTCAATTCAATTTTGTAACATTGCTAGAGAAAGGAAGAGGCCTATTAGAGCTGATGGTTTCTGGTGACATAAAGTGTTATGGTGTCTTTTAGTGCTACAGCCAATGTGATAGTTTTAATTAAGGTTAGCATTTGGGAATCTAAAACTAGCTATCCTACAGGATTGAAAGAATAAAGAAGAGGGTCGATAAAAGCGAGTATTTTATGTGATCTTTTTGTTGAATATAATGAAGGTTACTGTTAGAATTCTGGTAAGGAACAGGAATGGAGAGCTTGAAGATGTTACAAGTCACTCTCTTAATGGATTCTCCAACTCCCTCAGTGTTTCAGTAAGAGAGAACAGTTTAGCTTTCCATACAGCAAGATCTGGAATCCTGAAATCAGAGCACCTGGAACTGAGATTTACGAAGAAGCTTAATCTGGGTTGCTGTTAGGTTGTCCTGGTGTGATGATGCAACGTAACATCACTTGTGCTTGACCTTCCTGCAAATATTTTTCCTTAACTGTGGTGCAATTGGGAATTGTGATTAGTGCTAAGGTCTTTTTGAACATTTTAATGTGAAATGTCAATGTGGTAGAAGACTTGCTTTTATTCACTGATGTTTTACAGCTAACTATCTGTAGTCCACAGTTCAAGAATTTATGAAATAATTCTAATTAATAATTTAAGCTAAAAGTTCTTTTCTAGTAGTTTCATGATGTGCTGTCAGAGTTAAATGAAAACTGTCTTTAAATGAAATCTCTTTGAATTTATAATATTTCTTAAAAAAAAAACCCAAACAAACCAGGAGATGCAAAAATGCATAAGAAGATTTTCCTAATTCATTCACAGCACGTATTTCCATTATATCAATTAGTACCGGGAATGGTCTACAGTCAGGTGTAAAAGGAAGATCAGAATAGTTTGGTTTTATGTCATTGTCACTGACTATGCTATATTGAAGGGTCAGATAGTAACCTGAAAAACTGATCACATGAATGTACCCAGTAAAGATAACCTTCGTTAACTACTGCTATGATAGATGCCCAAAATAAAATGTGTATCAGTATACTTAGGTGGAGAGAGGTTATCAAGGAAGACATTTAGAATAATTATTGTCACAGAATCGCAGAACAGTTTAGATTGGAAGGCACCTCCTGAGGTCATCTTGTGCACACATCCCTGCTCAACAGTGTCACCTAGAACAGGTTGCCCAAGATTGCATTCAGTCAGGTTTTGAATATCCCCACAGGTGGAGACTAGACAACCTCTCTGTGCAACCTGTTCTAAAGTAGATCTAATTTATCTGAAGATGACATATAATTCCCATTCCATAAAAACCTGCCATGTTTAAGTTAAATATCACATTTACTACATTACCACCAGCTATCTCATGGCTTCTTATTTTCATAAAAGCAAAATCCAGGATGGTTCCCCTCAAAGGCAGTAGATGTGTTTGATAAACCTCAAAAAGAATGGGAAAGTGCTTTGTGGAATGCAAGCCCTATTTTCATATACTTCCCTAGGCATCCGCTAAAGGCCTTTTTCAACAATAAGATGGATATTGAAACAGGGAGACCTTTGATCTAACCTGGAGGGTATGTAGCAGTTCTTGGAACTAGATGATCTTAAGATCCTTTCCAACCCTAACCATTCTATGATTCTATGATTCTTATGTTTATGAAACAAATTTGTAACTGCTATCGAGTTGAGTTGAAGATACTGGGGAAAAAAAGCCAGGTATTGACCCTGAGTAGGAAGAAAGAGTTAGATGAAAGTCTAAGAATCAAAATTAATTTACTTTAGAATAAAGTGATTATAGTTTGTGCTGGTGAACAGAAGCAACACCAATGCAACCATTTACAACTAAGTTCTTTTCCAAACAGGACATGCTTTGGGTTTTCTTATGTGGCTTCTTGTTTTTGCTAGCAATATTTGAGTGTATGAGGAAAGACTGAAGGTTTGCAGTGTCTCTTTTACTCTGTTGAGAGGTGAGGGACACAATCTACCCTCCTCGATTTCAAAGAGAAGAAAATATTTTTGCCACTATTTCCGTTTCAGATCATCTTCTGTGTCTGTACAGAAGGTTTGTTTCTCTGCCTCATCCAGTGAGATGAAAAATGGATTGACTAACCTCAATTAGTCAAGAAGCACTTGCAGGATGAATGTAATATGGACAGGGGTATAAGAAAGACACAAGGTCCTAGTTTCAGATATTTAGGTGGTTTACTCACATGAAGATGGCTGTTGCTTTGAAATATTGCTTTATTTTCTTCCTCTGGTTCTTTATTTTTTGTGCTGTACTGCATACTGAAGAGTAATCAATATCTCTAATACTCTCATACACCCTGTTTTAAACTTACATTCAGCTGCTGTCCTCATAAAATCATGTACAATATTATTATGAAAAAATTGATCTTTGAATAAAGGATGGCAAGGTTAAATGAATTGGAATGTATTTTTAAAATAACACTTTTACGAAATTATGTTCTAATTATTTGAAAATCTGCACTTTTGCATAGACTCTTCTATCTCACAAGTGTACACTAAATCTACTATCTTGTACCATCTTGTCAAGTGATCTGGTGATTTTTGTCTCTCTTACTAAATTAAAGATTCAGAAAATCTATTGGACATTAGAATGAACACTACCTATATACTTTGTAAAAAACCCTCCAAATTATTAAATTTTCTTCGTGAATACAGAAAACAAACTCTCTCCTAATCAACACATTTGAATTTATATCCTTACTCTCTCTCTTCTTTTAGTCATTCAAATTCTCATTGTCTGAAAATATGACCTGCAAGTAGTTAACATGACCAAGGGGCACAGCAGGAGCACTTGTCTGAAATTACACAGGGGACATTTCATTAAGTATATTTTGGCTTAGGGTTTACATTTTGTATTCAAATTTTTCAAACTACATATTAAGAGGCTTTTATTTTGCATGTGTCAGTCTTTTGAGCAACAGTGAGCCATTAACTTGGTGAACATTTGGCTTCTCTCAGGTCTCCTGACATGCTCATGAGTACTCTGGGAACTGCGAATCATCACTGTGTGTGGCAGACAGAGGTAACAGTTATCAGTCTATGTGCACACACATGCATGCTGTCATTTTTGGGTGGTCAAAACGTAACAGTCTTTTACTGCTTATATATAGTCTGGACACCCTAAAAAGTGCAAGAAAAAAGAATCTAAAATCTCTAAACTGTGTGCCACTGCCCTCTGTAATTCATTGTACCTCCAACTGTTTGAGGTTATTGTCAAAATTTATTGCAAGTTTTCTTTTACTACACATTATTCTGACCTGGCTTATGAAGAGTTCAGAGTCCTAAGTTTTAAGGTAAAGCATTTAATTATCTTTTTCCAGTGCTACACTGGTAATACATTTATATTGCGAGCTATCAAAGAAGTAATGCATCTAATTTGTATTGCTTATTGTGGCTTATCAAAAAATATTAGTCTACCAATCAAATGAAATAAAAGAAGAAAATAAATAATTTGTAAGGAGGGGGAACAAAAAGAAACATAGCACATTCAAATGAGAAGCCACTAAGTTACGTTTTATCTTCTCCTAAGTAACAGTAAAACAAGTTTTGCTGAGGAGGGACTCTTCATTAGGGACTCT
>NW_009935832.1:18896-22937 GCF_000696875.1 Nestor notabilis | reverse complement strand
TTTTTCAGTCTCATGTCCTTGCTGCTCTGTGCGTCTGGTTATCCCTGTCTGTTTGCAGCGACCTGTTGCTTTGGTCCCTGCTCCTGTTTAGTTCCCTGATCATCCGGCAGCTTCTGATGGGATTCAGGGGGGGAAAGCGGATCTTTATGCTTGGATCCTGGGCAGCCTGGCCAGGCTTTGGCACTGGGGAAGAGGAAGAAGTGCTCCCATTGCAGCCCCGTTTTCCTGGGTGGGGCTTGGGCAGGATGCTGCCGGGAGAGGGAGGATGCACCAGGCTGGATCCAGCTCCCTGCTCCGGCTCGGCACTGACCTCCAGGAGTTTGACCTTCACAGGTTTGACCTTCAGCGTTTCCCATCTTTCCCCCGCCGCAGCGCCCAGCACCAGCCTCTGGCACCGGGATAACGTGGTGGGATGGGGGAAGGAACCCGTAATTCCCCTAAATGTGGATATTCATCCCTCTGCATCCCCCCGCTGCTGGCAGGCTGCTGGGGCTGGGGCCTGCTAGCACCCTGGCACGCTCTCCCCATCCTTGGTTCGGCATGGGGGTAGGTAGAGGGGAGGGATGGACCCCCTGAGGAAGCATTTCTGTGCTGGATGAGCTCCATCCATCCTGTCCCAGCTCCTTCCCAGCTTTCTGCAGGCAGGGGTTGCGCTCTGGCTTTGCCTCACAAGGTAAGTGATGGGCTTCATCCCAGAGGATGCCACGAGCATCCCGGGAAGGTCACTGCCTGGTGCTGTGTCGTCCCCGCAGTTCTCAGGCTGGTGCCTGCAGAGCTGGGGACTGTCACATCCAGGTCCTGGCTCTGCACATGCAGAATTGCCTCTGTAGTCATTTGCTGGCTACGGCAGAGCCACAAAGGGGGTGATGCCGCCAAAGCCTGGTGCAATCCTGCCATCAGACCCAAGGGATGGGTTTAGGATGGAGCTGAAGAGGGATGTTAAATTTGCTGCTGTTTCCTGCAGTGGTTGGGGCTATTTTATCATCTCAAATATAACCCTCCTCATCTTTGCTTGTGGATATTGAGTGTGAGAGACGCAGGAGTCACTGACTGTCAGGAGGAGGCCTTACAAGCAGAGACCTGTTAGAATCAGCCTCCTGCATATGGGTACCAGCTCCTGGCTGCTTGGGGAGCAGCATCCCAAACTGGAAGCATCTGCCCCCTTGCCAGAGGCCGTTCCCAAGTGCTGGCAGGCGCAGTGTGAAGAAGAGGGCTCTGGTGGGAAGGGATGAGCTGTTCACCCTTTTCCAAGAGGCAGAAAGGAGACATGGAACACTTCCTGAGCCTGCCACAGCGTCACTCCTGAGGTGGCATCACAGAGCCAGTGCTGAGCAGAGAACTGGGACATGGTCCCAGCCATGTACTGTGGTGGATGTGGTGGGGAATTGCTCATCTGCTCCCTCCTGGAGCACCTCCAAGTGTTGGAGGAGGGGATGTCACCGATGCTGAGCTATGAAGCCGTGGTTGGAAGGTGACAGTTCCCTTTTCAATAGCAGGGCTGCAGCAGAAGGCTGCTGGGTCGGCTTCTTATGGGGCTTTTGGGCTCTGATGGCCTCTCTTCTGATCACACAGGAGGTGCCATCCTGTCCCCAGGGAGAGATGTGCCACCTTTTGATGCAGCAGCTTGTACCCAGTGCCACAGAGGTGCTGGTGTTGAATTGCTGGCTCTGGGAGGGCTGGAAATGGGTTATAAAGAAACAAAGGGAGTAGGTTTGAAATGCTGAGTGTGGTAAAAGCCAAGACGTGACGTGCCCAGAGCAGGATGTAGGGGTGGCACAGTGGTCTGGGATGCAGGGGTGGCACAGTGGTCTGGGATGCAGGGGTGGCACAGTGGTCTGGGATGCAGGGGTGGCACAGTGGTCTGGGATGCAGGATGCACCCAGGTGCCTGTCAGATGTCACACTGGTGGGTTAAGGCTCTGTGGTTCATGTTGCTGGCTGCACATCTCCCACTGCATCTGAATCACTCCCTGTTGTAAACTGCTCCAGTGCTTCCATGCAGTGCCCTGCAGAGCAGCTGCCGTGGGAAACGGGCATCCTGGCTGAAAATCCGTGCCTTTGTTCCCTGCAATGCCCGGTTTGGGGGAGTGATGCTCAGCCCTGTCAGGGAGGGGTTTTATGTCCAATGCCTCATCAATTCTGAAGGGTAAAGCTACTCTCTTGTTCCACTGAGAAATATGGAACTATGAAGTGGGAAATCAGCGTTTGAGTGTTTGATGGGGGGCTCAAACCCAGGATGGAAGCTGGGCCACCACAGCAAAGTGAGGGGCTCTGGAACTGCTTGAGTTATGACAGTCCCCTTTGGAGGCTGTGTTGTGACCTGGAGACGCTGGGATTTGCTTGGCAGCAGGAGGGTGTTTCCATCCCAACCTCAGCAAAGCGTTCCCAGCTTCTCTCTCATTCTAGAAGCTGTGGCTGAGATTGGAGCTGGTTCAGCTGCACCACAAGGGCTGGTGGCACTTGAGGGGGGACCGGGGAGCTTGTCCAGCCTTGCTAAGCACGACTTCTGCCAACACCATGCTGGGTACAACTCAGCACCCACCCCTATAGGCATGAGTCAGTGCATGTGATTGGCACCACTGGAGGGTCTGAGACAAAGATCCTCTGTTTCCTAACGCTGTTTTGGCAACTCCTTTGAGAAAGGGGTTTGTGCTGTATGTACCAGTGCAACGTGGAGCTTGGGTGATGTGCTGCCCCTTTGGGACCACGTGTGATGAACACCGATGGAGGAGGGAAGGAATGAGCTTGGCTGGGCTTTTCAGGCAGCAGCCTGTGTGTTTTTGACAGGGCTGTGGGCAGGGAGCTGAAGTGAGCTGCAAGTGCTTGTCAGCCCGTGGTGCTGCAGGGGAATAACTGGGTTTGTACCCATGAGGTGCCCTGGAAGGAGCTTGTGCAGATGGTGCAGCAGGAAACGTGGACCAGAAGCTCACTGGTTCTGCTGACAGACAGGATGAAACAGCATTGAGCTGTCTGCCCTCCGTGCTGCAGGTTTAAGAGCAGACAGAGTCAGTTTTACCACTTCTCATGGTTCTTATTGCTTTATTTTCACATAGGGGAGAGAAGAGAAGAGAACAGGGATGATGAGCGTGTTTTTGCCATGTAGGTGGCTGTGAACAGAGTGCCTGAGCAGTGCAGGTTAGAGCTGTGCTTTGGGCTGAACAAAGAGCTGAAGTAAAGCCCTTGGCAGGGTCTGGTGTGTCTGCAGTGGGGGTTGCACTGGATGAGCTCCAGAGGTCCCTTCCACCCCTAGTGATGCTGTGAGTGTCACCTCTGCCTCGGAGAATGAAGCTCCTTGGGGTCAGGACAAGCTCACGCAGCTCAGACGTGGGCACGTGCAGAGGCCATGGTGCAGGAGGTGGTTCTGCCTTTCCCTGGGCTCATGCTGGCGGGGAGGGCACTGGGGCTGTCCGTGGGGCCCAACTGCTGTGTCACCCATGTGGGAGCGCGGCAGCTCTGGAGGGGACTTTAGAGCCTGTGCTGCAAGCTGGGACCTCGTGGTGCTCAGGGTCTGCACCCCACAGCCCTTCCCTTCGCAGACATAAGGCAAAGCTACAGGAGCCCATCCTGCTCCCACGTCCCACCTTGGTGCCGGGAGTAACCCAGCCCCTGAACCAACATGTCACCCAGAGAGAGGTGAAGCACCTCATGGCCAGGGATTGCGGGGCAGGGTGCTGCGGGGCTTGTTGTGCTCTGTGAGGTCGATGGGTGCAGCCTGGTCGCTGGGAGCACTGGGAGCACTGGGAGCACTGGGAGCATGCACAGGACTGACGCAGCCCTGAGCGGAGCCTTTGCTGGCAAATGTCCCTCTGGGGCAGTGATTTGGAGCTGCTGCCTGGAGAGAGACTTCCAGCATCTGACACTCTCCACGTCAAGATGCAAAGGGCTTATTAGAGAGGGAAGCGTTTAATCCGGGAGGGAGGGAGGGATGTGGGGAGCAGCAAGAAACAGCCTGGGAAAAGGCTCCATGAATATCCCGTCAGGGAAGTGGGTCAGGAGCTGTGCCTCCGAGGCCTTGATCTGGGGGGGCTGCTGAGCAGCAGGC
>NW_009935832.1:12295-18868 GCF_000696875.1 Nestor notabilis | reverse complement strand
CCCCCCGACAAGCAGCGCTCCTGCTGTGCTTGCGTTGTGGTTGATCACGTTTGCTGTGCCCTGCGCCAGGAGGGGGGATAAACCGGGCTGTGAGCGAGCTCAAAGCCTCCCTGGGGAGCTGCCCACGGCAGCCGGGCGAGCACAAGCTCCTTATGTAAAGCTGGTTTAATATTTATGGTGGTACCGAGGCGCTGCATCATCTCATCCGTCTTCACAGTGCTTCTTGGAGAAGGGGAAAAGGCTTAGTCACACTATGCCATCACTCCTCTTGGGTGCTTGCCTGGCATCTTCCTGCCTTTAACATGGATATTCCCCCCCCAGCAGCTCAGGAAGGGAGTGAAGTGCTGCTTGTCCCCACTGGAAATGGGGAGCTGAAGTACTGAAGCAGAAAATATGCTGCTCGGTGGTAGAAGGAGGCTGGGATGGGGCAGGGACTCAACACAAATCCAGCCTGGATGGATCACTCCCGTATGGCAGAGGAGCAGGCACAGGCCCCTGAGGGTGCTTTCCAAAGGGCAGGTCTGCTCCACCGAGCTGCGTTACTTATGGGTGAGACAAGAAGGTTGAGGGCTCAAGCACTGTCCTCCTGGAGCCACCAGCAGCTCCCCACTTCAGTGGGGGGAAAAGTTAAGCCTTGTCTATCACAGAATCCTATAGAGCGGTTTGGGTTGAAGAGGCCTTAAAGCTCCCCCAGCTCCAACCCCTGCCACGGGCAGGGACACCTTCCACTAGAGCAGGTTGCTCCAAGCCCCTGTGTCCAACCTGGCCTTGAACACTGCCAGGGATGGGGCAGCCACAGCTTCTCTGGGCACCCTGTGCCAGCGCCTCAGCACCCTCACAGGGAAGAGCTTCTGCCTTATCTCCAACCTGAACTTCCCCTGTTCCAGTCTGAACTCATCACCCCTTGTCCCATCACTCCAGTCCCTGATGAAGGTCCCTCCCCAGCATCCTTGTAGCCCCCTTCAGACCCTGGAAGCTGCTCTGAGGTCTCCAGCAGCTTCTCTTCTCCAGGCTGAAGAGCCCTGAGACATCCCTGGCTGATGATTCTCCCTGGGTTTCCAGAAGCGATGGGATGTCCTGATAGAAGCTCTCTGATGGGCAGGTGGCCTCAAAGGACAGTGGAGGTGCCACATTTGAGCCAGCGAGTGTTTTAAGGTGAATCCCATGCAGGAAAAGCTGGGCCAGCCTGGCTGGGAGTCAGCAAGTTCATTCTAACTTCTACCCTAAAATAACTGAGGAGCATGATTCCAGCTCTGCCTTCAGCTGTGGGGGCACAAAACCTGGTTTGTTTTAGATGGGGTTTGATGGTTCCTTACATGATGTTCAGTCGAGCCAGCCAGGACTTGCAGTTCCTCCTGCAGTCTACTCATTGCAGCACATACTCACAGTCCCTCCTTCCTTAACTTTCTTCCAAGCCACTTTGGTGCACTGGGAGACTGGGGAGAAGAAAGAGAGGTGAGAATGGATTTAAACCTCAGGATCATAGAGGGGACATCCCAAACCCTATGTTGTGGCTCTCTGAAATAATCCCTTCTCCAGAGCAATGTGCTTATCTGCAGCCTACTTCTTTTGCCATTAAATGACGAGTGGCAATGAACCAGCATTGCCCTGTGGCCAGTAACCATGGACCTCTTTGGAGAAGCCTTCTTCCATCAGAACAGGCTACCTTTCACTTGGCACTTCCCTCAGCACATCACGAACTCACCTTATCCAGGTGCTCCAGATGATTTTCCTCTCACCACTTCAATCAAGACCCCTTTGGTGGTAATACTCCATCTGACTGTGCTGTTTCCCATCTGAGAGTCTCACGTTGGTGAGTTCAGCCGCCTCTATCACACTGGTTTGCACTGAAGGGTAGAGTCTGACACGCAGAGGTTATGGAGGAAGCCTGTGGTTCCTTTTTAAAGTGGTCAGATTCTAATTCTCCTCTTTATGCACAATCTGCCACAGGAACAGAATCTGCCGACTTCAGTCTGAAATGACCTGCTGGGGCCTGGGGGTGCTCACAGCGCGTGGAGCCGAGGCCTCAGTGCCAGGGGTTGGTGGTGGCCTTGGCAGTGCTGGGAATGGTTGGACTGGGTGAGCTTAAAGGGCTTTTCCAGTTCGAAGCTGCTGCTTTTCCCTTCCAACCCGAAACAGCGAGGGGAAGGTTGTAGAGCTTGGGGCTGGGGCTGGTCTCTGCGGAGGGAGGACCTTCTCCTGGTGGTGTTTTCTGCTGAAGCTGCCCGTGACTCATCTGCTCCATTCGGTGCGGGACTGATGCAGCAGATGAAATAGGTGTCACACATACAGGAGGCAGATGAATAGATGTATTTGCTAATTCACTGGGGGGTGAGGCAGAAAACGTGCCCTTCAGGGAGCCAAGGAAAGATGTTCCTTATGTCAGCCCTGTTGCACTGGCTGAGTCCAACTGCACTGACCTTGAGAGCTGCAACAGCCAGAAGCATCCCAGGGGGGCTGTGGTGTTTGTGTGATGCTGCTTGCAGCAGCAACAGGAATTTTAAGGGCTTTTTATTCCCCCCTTTTCTCCTTGATCACTGCCTTCATTACCTCTGCTCCCACTTCCCAGCCCGGTTTAGCTGCTGGCAAGTGAACCCCCCCTGAAAGGCACAGGTTATTGAACAAAGGAATAGCACAGGGGGGAAAGGGAGGGAATGAAACCTCTTTCTCACAAAACCTTATTCCCAAGTGCTGCTGTCTGTGTAGGAGGCAGAGAGGGAGCTGGAAGGGGGAGGAATGGGTGGATAGGCAGAGACAGGCACTGAGGAGCAGAGATAAAGGAGGAATAAATAGATGTGAAGATCTATAAAGAAGAAAGCAAAGGTAGAGAAACAGGCCATTAGAGAGAAACTTTGTGTGATGGAATGAGGGAAGAGGAGGAGACAAAGGGCTGTGGAAAAAACCCCCTCACATCTGCATGTGCAAGCTGAGCTTTTGGAAATGAGGAAAGTATCTGCCTTCAGTCTGTGGGACACAGAAGTGCTTGAAGAGGAGAACAAGCCCTTGAAAACACAGGAGTGGAAAGGGGAAGGAGAGGGGATGATTCCCAAGGTGGGGAGTCTGCTTGGGAGGGACGTAATAGCATGCAGAAGGGGGCTATGTGCTGTGATGGGAGAGAGTGTGCTGCTATGAGCACCGTGGGTCAGGAGAAGGAGGGCAGAAGTAGCAGAAAGGATGCCTGAGCTCCTCAGATGCATCATCTCAACCGAGCCAAAGGGTCTGGAGGGATGCTGGGCAGCTCTGTGGCTAGATCCAGACATAGAAAACCACGTCAGAGAGCCCTTTCTTGTGGACACTTAAGAACTGCTGATATTGATTTTTTTGGCTTAGTTTGATTTCTACATCTTTTAAAACCTTTTCTAGTCTGTGTGTGGGACTTGTGTTGCTTTTAGTGGAAAATCACTCAGAAATCAGGGCATTCTCTATCGAGCTGTTTGTAGCAGTGCAGGGCTGTGGGACAGGGCTCCATGGCTCAGAGCAAACCAGCGTTCCCGCTTCCAGGAACCTGGAAACCAGAGCAGATCAATGAGGGGTGTGGATAAACTGGGGTTCTTGGGTCATACAGAGCCCCCATTTCTCAAGCAGAGGGGCCAATTCGCCCTCTCTGGGCTTTGCCCACCACCTCTATAGGTTGCACATGGCTCCCTAAGGAAAGAAGCAGGAGTTTAATGCTTGGCTCGTAGAGTAGAACCACACAAATGATGGAAAGCATGTGAGTGGCCCAACTAATTGATATCAAAGGGACTAAGCAGGTAATGTAATATTCATGGCATGATGAATCTGATTCTCCCTGCTTTAACCTCCGAGCCCACTTCAGGCTTGAAGCTCATCTTACTATTTCTTTGTGTTATCCTTGTACCAGATGTAAAATGAGGATGAATTGCTCCCAAACTGAGGAGCAGAGCCCTGTGAGTGACTGTGTGCAGCCTCAGCCATGGATCTACATAGGGTTGCTGCTGAGCGGAGCACTAGGACTGCTCTTTAGAGGCAGTAGGAAGGACAAGGTGGCACCTCCAGGAGTACTCCAAAAGGAGCAAGGAGAGGAAAACATTCTTGCACCTGACCAGGACTATATGTTTGTCTACCAAGCCCCAGAGAAGGTCTTAAGCTTGGTGAGCATCTGGGATTGTGTTTGTGTGGTTGCAAGATGCCCAAGTGTATGATAGGTTGTCAGTGAAGCACAACTGGAGAGTGGTGGTGCTTTGGGCTTCCAGAGTGGGTTAATGTCACAAACTCAGAAATGGAAGTACTGTTCAGCTGCAGTCGAAGAGCCTGTGCTCTTCATTTGCACACAGAGTGGTTCTGGTCCATATAGAGCTGCTAGGGCAATTCGAATGCTGTTGTTTTCTCCATGGGAAGAGCTTGGAGTTAAACTGAGTTGAAAATCTAGGGGAAGAGTAGCAAGTATCCTGCTTAACCGTGGCTATAACCCCCTGGGGGCAGATTATCTGCCTCTCACCCTCCAATGTGCTATCTCTCAACTGGCCAGCTTGGGTCACCCAGTGGAGGCTTCAGCCTCCGTTTCAGCAAATATTACCCAGCTAGATGCATCCTCTAAGGGAGGTGTGTGAGGGAGGTGCTGTGAAAAACCTTCTGGAAGTGCCTGTCCCCTCTCCATGCTACAGGAAGAGCTGAGACTACTCTCCCAGGCTAAGTGTGAGCCTTTCAGACAGCCTTTTCAGCATCTGATATGCAAGTACATGGTCACCATTCCTGGTGCAGCACGAGTGATGGACCCCCATGATTTCAGTGCTGCAGCTCCCTCAGTCAACTCCAGTTGAGAAGCTGGTGGCCATCAACCAATGGCTTACAAGGGAGAGCAGGAAAGAGGCAAGTTTCTGTCTTACACCAAGGTGTTGCCCAGCTTCGCTCTGGCATTTCTGTGAGCAGGTTTCCTCCAGGCCAATGATGGAGGTTAGAACACCACGGTGTTCGCCTCTTTCCCAGAGGAGTCAGCAGCACTGACCATTGCTGCAACCCTGGGACCTTCCTGGCTGTCATTACAGCCGTGATCCGCACTCTGAGCCGCTTTGGAAGGAGCATTTATCTGTCGAGGTTTTGAGGAGCCTCTTTATGTCTAAATCCAGGCAGTGACTAAGCTCTGTTTCACCGAGCAGGCAGAGGGCTCTCAGCAGGCTCCTGGAGGTCAGCAGGGAGGTAATGAAGCAGGCTCAGATGCCACTGCTGCCCCCTCTTTACTCAGTATTGCCCAAGCTCAGGGCTGATGTGGTGCTGCATCAGTGGGAGCCTGATGGCAACCTGCCCAGCAGCCACCTCCTGGCCTGCCGTCACACAGAGGTGTAGCCATGGGAGCTCCATGTTCTGGCTCACTCTGACTAGTGAAGCTCACTGGGGTGATGCTTCTGTTGTGTTTTTAGCACTCTTTGGAGACCACTTTGTCCATTAGCTGAATTCTCTGGGTGTAGCTGTGCTGTTCAGTGCTTTCATCAGTTCCCTGGGGAGAAATGGCTCCAGGTAATCCCCTGCAGCACATGTGACATCCTGCTCAGCTCTGCAAGGAGGCGGCAGGAGTGAGATCTCTCCCATGCTGTGAGATGCAGCTTTACAGTAAAGTGATGCCGTTGCACCGGAGTCAATGCACTGGTTGGCACCAGCTGAGGATCTGCTGCTTGTCTTATTTTGTTGTGGCTACACCAGAAACGCTGACAGCACTAATCCTTGTAGCTGCGATAACTGAGGAGCTAATCCTGCTTTTTTTGCAGTATCCAGCTGGAAGGAGAGGATCAGACAAGATCAAGTGGTATTAACCACTTCCTAAACTAAACTGCTGCCAGAAGAAGGGTAGAGGGTGAGATACAAGCAGGGAGGAGGTATTGATCCGCTTTCCCATGGAACACAATGTTCTCTCCTCACGCAGGAGGAAAGGAGCTGTGGTGAGCAAATGAAAAGTAAGATTCATTTAGTTGGACATGAGTGTCTCTCGTCACTGACAAATGGCATCACATACAGGGATGGGATGGACTCGTCTTGGTTACAGATGAAGCCTGGTTGTGGCGGCAGGATGACAGGCAGTCAACTTGCTTGATGTTCTTGCAGGTACAGAGACTACAGTAGATGCTTTGAATCCAGCTCACAGTTACTAAAGAAAGAACCAACATCTTCCCAGTTGTTTTTCTGTCCTCCTCTGTTACCTCCGGGTGGGATGGTGCTGCCTTGCTCTGTGCTTCCACTCACCTCGTTGCTCTGCTTCCTCTTCCAGGTGCTGTATCATGCTCAGATAGGACCCCGCCAGCGTGAGAAGCATCCCAAGACAACCGCTCCGAGGGGCTGAGCTCAGGTGGTTCCTCTGCCTTCTCCAGCAGCCAGGCAACAGAGGAGAGCTGGGATAGCCCCGTGCCCCGCATCCAGCCACAGCCCACAGCGCTCACCGGGATGGATTCCAAAGGCAACGTCCGAAGCGGGAACAAACCCGACGCCAAGGCCCCCAGCTCCGGAAAGGTGGAAAAGCCCAACCCTGCGCCTGCCACCAACGCAGACAAGAAGGAGGTGCCCAAAGAGCAGCCTGCTCCTGCCACCGCCACCAAGAAGGCGGGAGGTGACGCTGCCGTCGCG
>NW_009935832.1:0-12284 GCF_000696875.1 Nestor notabilis | reverse complement strand
TGAAACCCAGCCCCGCGCCCACCGAGACACAAGAGGCCACCGGCCAGTCCCCTGACTCTGCCCACAAGGGAAACAGCTCCGAGGAGGCCCCAGGCAGCATCTTCGACAACGTGAAGCCGCTGCTCATCGCGGGAGTGGCGGTGGCCGCGCTGGCGGTGGTGGTGGGAGTGGCGTTCCTGGCCCGGAAAAAATGAAGATGGAGCCGGGGTGGGGATGAGGAACCCAGCCCAGCTGTACAGCTCCTTTTGAGACCAATGCATGCAGAGAGAGTCTATACATATCTCTATATATACATATATATATATAGTGAGCTAGCTAGGTCAACAAGAAACACCAACTGCAACTCCAAGAGTCTTGTTGAAGACAACTGTGCGGTTTGACCCGGTGTGGGGTAACTCCATGCACTCAGTGTGTTCTTTCATGTAATATATCTTGGCTTCTACCACTGTGTATAGATGACAGCTTGTCCTGATCGGTGTAAATGATGGTGTCCCCTCCCCTCCCCTGCTGTCCTCCCTGGGAGACACCCTCACCTCTCCTGCAGTCCCTTGTTTTCAAGTCCAGAGTGTTCTATGTCCCATCCAGAGTCCCCGCTTTGTCTTTTGGTTTCTGTTTGGTTTGGTTTGAAGTTGGGTTGTGGTGAAGATGATGTAAGGGGAGGTGGAGCCCCGTGCTAAGACCCACTTTGCCTGTTGCTGTGTGTTGGGCTGGTGTTTATCCAGCTCCTCCCAGGGCAGGGGAAGCACCGGGCAGTCACAGGCTCCATGTCCAAAAGCAAAGTGTGATCTCTAACAGATGCCTCATGTACCTGCTGCTCATCAACCCACCTGAGAAACCCGACTGGAAAGTGCCCCAGAGAAAACAGGCTGAGACTGCAGTGTGGTAGAGCTGAGGATGCAACTTGGGATGTCACATCAAGCCACTTCCCTGGTTGAGCTGCCAGAGAAGTGGGGAGCCAGCGGGGAGCAAGCCGAGGGGTGCTGTGACCAACAGTGCAGGCAGCAGCAGTGACCACAGAGATAACTGGTGAAGCCCCGTGCTGACCTCAGGCAGGCAGGAGCTGCCATCTGCTTGGTTCCTTGCATGCTGGCAGGCAGCCTTCAGGATCCCGGGGCTCACCAAGGTCATACGGGCTGTGTTTGGGAATAGAGAGCCTTTGTTTTGGATCCAGTATTTCCTAGGTTAGGCTGGGCTTTGCAGGCTGCTGTGGCATCAGCCCCAACTCCCTCGAGGGCAGCTGTGGTCTCTTGGTACATAAGGTGGAAAAAGGGACCCATGAGCTGGGTTTAGGGGCAGAGAGGACCTGAGACCCCATGAGAATAACACTGACCCTCTTTATACCAGGGAAACCCTATTTAAGGGCTCTAGATGCCCATCTGCCCCAGGGGGATTTCTTACCTCCCTCCTCTGACAGTAGCAGGGATTTGTGACTGCTCCACACTTTGGGAATGGAAACAAATTCCCTGCCCTCGGGAACAGCCTGGTTTCATTGGTGAGTACCTGGGCTCTAAAGCCAGACCTTGTGAGGAGGAGAAGGAAGGCAGGTGACGAGAGAGGGTGTTCAGTGCACTGGCTGATGCCATTAGCACCAAGAGGTGGGCAGATCTTGGTCCGAAAGCTTCCGTTAGACTGTTCTTGGCTGCTGTGCTACTGCAAAATAGAATCTGATGGTTATAAATCAGGCCAGAGCTTAGGAGAGGTCAGAAGTGTGGAGTGTGCAGAGCTCAGCAGCAGTTGGAGCTGATGGGCAGGGTTTGGAGGGATGGTTAAGCAAGAGGTTGTGATAGTGGGGGTGAGTTCAGTTAAAGAGCCCACGTTGTACATCTTTAGCTGAGCCTGGATGTGTGAGTTCAGTGGGTGCAGGGCCAGAGGAAGGTCTGTGTTCCTCGGGTACTGCCTTTGGGGTATCTGCTGCTGGATGGGGTGGTGGGTGTGCATAACCCGAGCTGGCAGCTCATCTCTTGGCTCATATCTGTCTTATTTACCTCCAATTAGCTGAATGCACATGGCTTCCCCAAACAAAAGGTCTTTAAATGCAGCCTGGCCATTCCTGCGGTGAGCTTTGCCATCCTCTTTTCCCCAAGGCTCTTAAAGTATTCCCAAAGCTGCATAGATTGTGGGATCATTAGATGCTGTCTTCTGGTGAACCACAGGCTGTGTGCAGCTGAAGTTGAATGCCTGCCTCTACCAGAACAGAGACGAGGGGTGGGCATGTTGGGTTTGGAACAAGTGCTACAGCCCCTGGGGAAGTGCTGGTAGCTTGCAGCACTCTGCATGTGTTGGGGATGTGTCTCCTCCTAGCACTCTGTCACTTACAGCCTGGAGAATCTATTTGGTTAGAAGCAGAAGGCTCCATTGTGGGGTGTTTCTGTAATGTCACTTTTCTCTAGAGAGCTGATTTCCCCTCCTCCTGTTTTGCAGATGTTCAGAGGTTATTTCTGGGGACAGAGCGGGGAGGGCAAACGGTGGCAAAGGAATGTGAAAGGTATTTGGAAAGCAGAGCTGTGAGAGAACACGGCTCAGAGGCAGTCCCAGCACAGCTCCCTTGCAGTGGCTGCAGCAGGGCTTTGACAGAGGACCCTGCTGGTGCCTTGCACCACCTCTTGCCACGCTGGGGAGAAACCCCGCCGCATCCCTTGCACCCTGATCTGTGCCTTCTGGTTCCCCCCAGGAGCAATCTGGGTGCACAAAGGGAGGCCAATGCAGTGCAGTCCTGCCAGGAACCTGAGCCCCATGACTGGGAGGCCCATACCTGCTGGGAATAGGGTGCCATATCCACACCACTGGGGTTTGGATGTGGGGGGGCTATTCCTGGGCTCCTCTTCCCTCAGATCCCTGACGCCCAAAGCTCTTGGCAGTAGGAAATCTTTGCTTACGTTGCTCATGAGGAAGGGAAATTGGTCACTGATGCTCTGATTCATGTTTTGCCAAAGGAGGGTGGTGATTTCAGACAGTGAATTCTGATTTCAAGGGGAGGCCTGACTCCAAGAGATGCTTCTACCTGCCCTGTCTGTTCCCTTCCTCTCGCCCCCAGCGTATGATTATTTCTTTAGCAGTGTGTGACAACATGAGAGATAGATTCATCTGTCTATTCTGCCCTGGACAGCACAGATAGATACAGTGGAAGGAAAAAGAAACACCTGGTTTACTTTCTAAAGTCTCCTATTTTACTGAACTTAAAGGTTTCTTTATTTCCTTGACTTAACCTTTGGCAACAGAAGAGGGGAAACCCAGTTCTCAGCCACCATGGGCCTTAAACCATTCCTGTCTGCCTCCAACCTACCCCTGCTTTTAAAGCCCCCAGATGCAAGGCCAAGAATTTCATGCAGAAGCACACCACAGGGATGGTGATGGGGCTGCAGCTCATCACTGGGGTATGTGACCACGTGAGCCCTCTCTAAGCACTGAACAGTCTCTGTCCTGTTCATAAGGGGTTTTCCACTTACTGTGATGGCTTAACATTGCTGTCTGCTGTCCAGATTTGCTACCTGGGACCCACCTCTTTGGCAGTTTGGTTTGGAACATACCTCTGTGTGTGTGTGTATACACCACCCTGCCTTGAAGCATATTCCGTGTCTGTATGTATACACACATATACGTGTATATTACTGCAGTCTGGGAGAGGGGGGGAACAGCCAACCTGGAGCTGCCCCTTCATTTGTTCCCCTGCATTCTCACCAAGTGTCTGTGATGTCTTTTGTTGTGCCATTCTCATCATGCCGTGCAGCACCCGGATTCCTTTTCAGTCCTGGTTTCTTCTCAGTGCAAAGAATGTATGGCTGGTGAACTGCTGAATGTACGATGTGCCCCTTGTGCTAGACGCTCAAAATTCCTGTTCCCCCTCCCTGGATAGTCGTCTGGGCTACTTGCTTTAAAACAAGGCACTTTTAGACTATACTGAATTGTACTGGACTGTGTTGTAGTGCTTTTTGAAGTGTGGGTCTAGTGTCGGTTTGAGTCAGGTAGCTCGAGTGTAGATGCCATATAAGCCCCTAAGCACGCAGCTGGGGCAGTGCACTTCAGTCCTGACGTGCAAACGACACCCTCTTAGCAAACACCTCCTGTTCTGCCTTAATGTGCCAGGCTGTGCAGTGGTTTCCCTCTGAGATAAAACACATCCAGCGAGAAGTAGGCTGAGAAGAGCAAATTCACCCCTCTCAGAACCGAAGCTGAAACCAAACCTGTGGAAGCAGAGGCTTAACTGACTGAACTCGCTGCGCTAAATAAATAGTTGTCTTTTCTCGTACTGAGCACACGCTGTTATTTGCTTGATGTTCTTCTTTGTGTGGTGTTTGTGATATGAAGTCCTCCTAGTGATCTCTCCATGGGGAGAATGAACTAACGCTTAGCTCTAGCCAGATTCTGTGCTTGGGGTTTGAAGAGATCTAGATTGCTAGTTTACTCCGTTGATTCAGTCTATAAATTATGAATTTGAAGACATTGTAGTTTATCACTAAAACTAGAGATTCAAATACTACACCTAATCTCAGTCTGTTTTTAAGGAGCCATAAGTTTTAGTCAATGATAAAGATGTCATTATGTTCTCTTGGACAACTTGGTAGAAGGTTTTTTGATGCTTCTAGCTTTAAGATGAAATGGATCACACTTCTGCTTCCTCTTTCTGCTATGGATAAATCCTGTTATTCCTATTGAGTTCTGCAGTAGGATGCAAGCAAATCTGGAAGCTGAAGGATAACGCAGCAGTGTTTTCAG
The DNA here is from genome assembly GCF_000696875.1 of Nestor notabilis. NCBI lineage: Eukaryota > Metazoa > Chordata > Aves > Psittaciformes > Psittacidae > Nestor > Nestor notabilis. Next base: position 7,571 of record NW_009935832.1, on the reverse strand, counting down.
CAGGGTAAGAATGCTTTCCTGCAAGTGCTGTTCACCTCATGCTTAAAGCACTGAGCAGACACTTGCCCTGAAGCACTTTTTAGTTCCCTTAGATTGAACGATAAGTTAAAAATGGGTTTATGTCTCTGCTGAATCAGAGTTTAGGGGTTGATCCGTGGGTACCAAGGTTCAAGTCAGTGCTTCTGAGAGGGTACAAGAAAAGGTACAGAGATGTGCAGAGAAGAGAGAACAGTTTCACTATCTTCAGTTTTGATAAGGACACATTAACTTTTATACCCCATCCACTTCTATTGGTTTTTCTTGGACATAAGGAAAAAAGACCAATCAATTCCTTGCAAGTTAACCTTCACTAACTGACTTTTCCAAAGGAATTTTTGCTGCCTCTGTTCAATGTTAAAGGGTTTGTGAAGCAAGAAAAAGACCCAAAGTTTTCTACAACCAATTTTGTGTGATTAAAGGAAATTGCAAGTTTATGACTTGGGCATTTTGAAGGGCTGTGTTCCCTTTTTCATAGCTAAATGGACTGATAATCCAACCTGTGTGCACTTCATCCTCTTAGTCTGGGACTTCCTGCTAGAGCAGGGATGCTGGTTCCCTTCCCAGGCCACGCAGCATCTTGCAGCTACATGATGGGATCTTCATTCCCATCATCATGAAGCCAGGAAACATCTCCCAAGGCACAGGAGCAGACAACCACATCACCAGCTGACTGCAGTTCTGCTTTACTGGTTGGGCACCTCCCTTCGTGAAGAGAATTGGCTTTGGTTTGGATAATGAAAACTCTGTATCTAAGTTGAACTCTTGGTGCTGGTGGCTGGAAGTGGGATGTTTCCTGTCATTAACACCAGAGGTGTCCTTTACACTTTGTGGGAGAAATCTGCTGATGCTGAAGATGTGACCTGGGCTTCTTGCACGTTTTAGGTCTTATGAGTGACACTCAGTTGGCAAAGAGTGATGAAGCCTGTGCAGCAACTTCCTGGGCTTGCATACAGCCCGTGTACTTCAGGATTTATGCTTTGCAGGTTAAAGAAGCCAGGAGAGGACGATGAGAGCAGTGTCTGCTTAGGACTGTGCATCAAATACTGCTGCTCTGGGCTTTTCAGCTCTCTTCCTGCCATTTTCAGCTCTCTCTTTCTGTTTCATGGACTTCTCAGCCCATCAGTTGTCCCTAAATATTTCTCCCGCAGTGTTTTTGGCCTGTTGTTCTCTTTGAAACCTCTCGTGCCCTCATCCAGCTGGTGATTAGTTCTCTCCTGAAGTTTATCTGTTTGAAGTATTATTTAATCATTAATGGGAAGTTATCTTTTACGTGTCAAGGGCACAGAATAAGATGTCTGAGCTGTCATGGTGAACACATGGTAAGAGTGGAAGGGTGCTTAACTCATGTTCATGGAACTGAAGGTAGTTATACAGAAAACTGATCTTGAGCTAGATCAATCCAAACTGAGCAGCCCAGATGATGACACAAGGACATACTGAGGGTACTGCAGTTTAACTGAGACCTTGGCTTGGAACATGCCCCATGTGCCATTCAGCTGGACTTGCCTGGGTCTGTCAACACGGGTTTTCTATGTCTTTTATTGCATCTTGCTGTGCTTAGCCCAGATCACTTCACCTTGACTGGCCCTGGAGAGTTTAATCTGTTGAGCAAAGGGGTTTTAGGATGATTTTTTTTCTCTTTGAAGAAAGAGAAAGTCCAGCCCTGTGGCCTGTTCTCCTTTTTAATGCCCAGATTCCTTGGCTGAAGATGCCAGATCTGGCTCCATTGGTTTCTGGAGATCTGATTCATTTCTTGTCCTTCACTGCTGCTTTGGCTACTGCACTGTATTCCCTTTCCTTTCCCTGCTTTCTTCCCAGGCAACTCTGCACATGTGGCCTCTCCACAGCTAGGCACAAACCCTGCCCCAAGGCTGAGGCAGATTTTGGGTGGCCTCACGTGAAAGACAGAGGCAATGTTCAGCCACTGAGCACTGCAAGAGGAATGCAGAATGTGTGAAGTTTCCATCTGCTCTAATTGCTAAGGCTCAAGGGTCTGAGTCTGCAAGATCCTGAGCGCTCTTACCTGCCACTGGAGATCAGCAGATGAGGAAGCCGCAGCTGGAAGGTCCTTTTCTTGTCTTTGCTTTTCCGTGTCAGTCACTGCATGGCCACAAGCTCTGCTGCCACTCAGGTGGGAGGTGTTCTGGATGCTCAAGAGGTGCTGACACAGTGTGAGCACACACTACTCTTGGCTAAAGCCAGTTCTGCTTCAGTCCTCCAGTTACTGGAGCACCAGAAATAGAGAGAAGAGAGATTCTCAAGTGTTCAAGAGCTGGCTCTCAGGTGATGTCAACCACCTGCATTTCTGCTGGCCTTGAAGAAGCAGCTCCTGTGCCAGGGGCCTGCTGCAGGACTGAGGATGCAGAAGACTGCAAGGATCTTTCGGTGTGAATGGGCTGCTCGGGTGTTACCACTTGATGAAGTAATGCAGGAGTTCTGGGCCTTGAAAATTCACACCCCATTCAACTAACCCTGCTGAGAAGCTGGTGTCATAAGCCTGAAAGATTATAGTTGCTGGCTTTCCAAATACATGAGTTTTGTTCTACCATTTGCTACAGTTCTGATTGCTGCTCTGGGCAGCATGTCCTCTGCCTGGGTGCTTGGCATGCAGTGCCTGGGGACTCGTGCTCTCCACTCTTTGCTCTTCAAATCAAATAGTTGCTTTGGGTTTCTTTGCTGAAAAACGTAACTTGGGTTAAATAGAATCATAGAATAGGGTTGGAAAGGACCTTAAGATCATCTAGTTCCAACCCCCTGCCATGGGCAGGGAAAATAGGATTTGGACAATGTGTTACTCTTGCTCCCGTTTCTCTTCCAGTTAATCCCAGCTTGAAATTCACAGATGACTCCATTATTCTTTCATTTCTCAGAACGCAGAGCCCTGGTGCAGCAGAGCAAGAATAAAGCTGCGGGTTCTTTCTGTCTGTGCATGATGATGCTCCAGTAGCAAACCTCCCACCAGGAAACCTTTAATCATCTCTGCAACTGTAAAGACCTGCATCGTATCCCTGCTTTTGCCACGGCAGCTTCAAGCACTCAAGTTTCTGGGGTGATCTGATAAGGACAAGGGTGCCCATACAACTTTGTCATGTTAAAAACCAACCAACAAGTGAATAATTTGGCTTTCTTAAGTTTTGAGCAGCCCTTCTAAAGCCTGGTGCCTTTACCAAGTCACTGCTTAGGACTGTTTCCATTGGTATCTAAGAGTTGTAATCTCTACTCCCCAGTGAAAACCAACTTTCTCCCAGTGGTAGGTGCAGGGTGATAACAAATTGGTGGAGCAACTAAAATAGTCGGAAGGGAACGTGAAGGTCACATTACAGGGGATTTTGATTCTTTTCCTTATGGTTTGCTTGAATTCTGTTACTTTTCCAGGGACTGATCCAAAGCCCTCAGAATGTTCATGCCAGTAGCAGAGAAGTGCCTGCTGCCACCTCAGAGGCATCTTCCCAACGGCATCGGTGGGTTTTGAGTCAGCCCCTGCATGTGTTTTCCAAAGGATAGTGATTTTGAGAGCAACACCTTGATTTCTTCCCTGTACAAACAGACCTGCCTGTCACTTACACCTCTTTACCTGTGTTCAACATAGAGGTTTGGTTTGGTTTTTGCTTTCAGAAACAATATGCTGCTAAGAGACATTTCCTGGAGGGAAATGGACACCTACCTACACACAGAGCTACCCAGCGAATTTATACCTTGTTGAATTTATAACCTTGTCTATGCTTCTATGGACACTTTGTATGGGCTGCAGCTCAAATCCTAAAATAGTCAAGAATTTTCCTTTCCCATATAGTATTCTATTTACTTTGACTTTGAACAAAAAACAAGCGTATAAATGCAATAATGCAGGTAGACTAGAAATACTAGATTGAAAATTAAAGTAGTTTAGCTTGTCCCATTGTGACTGACAGTGTTGTACAACACCCAACGCTGTACCCGACCATATTCCAGGCTTTCTACGTAGCTGAATCTAGTATTAGCTTTGAAAACCCATTGTATGAGTGGTGGGTGGATGGGTTTGGAAACGTGTGCTCTCTACACACTGTATGTTACTCACATCAGAAGCTGTATGGCCACTCCATATGCTGTGAAACTGTAAATGATTCCCAATACACCTGTAACTCTTTACCAGGATTGTGAGAAATAAACTATATACAGAGATATATATACACACATAGATATATTGTATAATTCCTCCTGTGAGCATCTTTGTGTATGCGGGGGTGCGAGTGAAAACGGCTGTTCTCCCTCTCCCTCCTTACTCATGCCCATGCTTCCTACAGGTGTAGTATCTGCTAGGAGTAGTGATCCCAGTAAGAACCGTAAGCAAAGGCAGTTCCTGCCCCAGATAAATGCCAGCCTGCCTGGGGAAAGCAGGCAAAGGAATATTATTGTTATTCCCACATGGAAGCTAAAGCACGGAATTAGACTTGCCCAGAGCCATAAAGGAAACATCAGTGATCCCGGGGACACCCTGGTCTCCAGGCTTGGCTGCACAGTTTGCTGGGACCTCTCCCCTCCCAAATCCCTGTGGTTTGATGGGTTTTGTCTTTAAGTTGGCCTTGTAGCATCCATCCTCATGAGTAAACCATCCCCTGGATACCTGGCTGATGTCCGGGGGGGTTCCTGCACATCGGTGAGCCAGGGATTCCCTTGACCTGTCAGGTTCAAGGGGAGACCTTGTAACAGTCTTCCAAAACCTAAAGGGGCTCCAGGAAACCTGGAGAGGGGCTTTGGACAAGGGATGCAGGGACAGGACAAGGGGAATGGCTTGAACCTGCCAGAGGGGAGACTGAGATGAGCTCTTGGGCAGAAGCTCTTCCCTGGGAGGGTGCTGAGGCGCTGGCACAGGGTGCCCAGAGAAGCTGTGGCTGCCCCATCCCTGGCAGTGTTCAAGGGCAGGTTGGACACAGGGGCTTGGAGCAACCTGCTCTAGTGGAAGGTGTCCCTGCCCCTGGCAGGGGGTTGGAGCTGGAGGAGCTTTAAGCTCCCTTCATCCCAAACCAGGCTGGGATTCTAATCACCTTCCCATGACCGGGAAAGCATCAGGGATCCTACAACTGGAAGGTTTCCCTATAGCATGGACTCAGTGGAGGCACCTGTACAGACTGTCCTCTTGGCCTGAGATGAAACAGTGCTGCTGGCTGGGTAGAGAGGAGGGGGAATGGGCAGGAGAATCTTCCTCTTGTGTCTCCTTCAAACAAAACCTGTATCTTCTCACTGCCAAGGAGGGCGGCCGGGACACATCAGTGCAGCTGTGCTGCCAACACAGGGAACAGCAACATCAGCTCATGCTTTCAAACACTGCTTTGGCTATGTTCCACCCGCCCATTCTGTGTTTCATCTGCTTCCTTCCCTCCATGTATTTATAGACATTCAGTAAGTATGAAAATCAGAGGCTACATTTACAATTAGCTCAAACTCTGCTTTGCTTTTCCCTGCTCCCTTCTACTCCAGCCATCCTTTAGCCACAGAAAATGATGAGGTGCCAAATCACTGTGTTGTAAATGAGAAATGTGGCAGTTCGGTTCTACCAGACCAGATCTGAGGAGGAAGCACTCATCTGACTTGAATGAACCGTAACATTCAGGCTCTGTCAAAAAGAATGGTCTGTGTGAAGAAGCAGATAACTCATTGTCCTTGTGATGCCACCACTGTGCTGTTACTACGTGTATTTGTTAACCACACAAATGAAGCAGATAAGGGCTGCAAAGCATTTCCAGTGCTTGCTGGAAGAGAATTCAACAGGAGACCATTTGGAAAGCAGGGAAAGATCACGTATTAAGACATCACTGGACAATTTAATCTCCCAGCAACCGGGGCATGCTCAAAAAGATTGTTCTTAAATCTTTTCCCCTTAAATCATTGCACATCCTCTAATGCTTTGGATTTGGGGCAGTCAAGGGAGGGTGGGAGGAGCTGATGGAGCAGGATTTGAGACAGGAGTTTTCTTTTAGCAAAAGCACTGGATTCGCAAGCAAGGACTAAGGAGCTCCGTGCCATGAAGGCTTAGGCTGCTGGGTAGCACTCAGTCCGTCACTCGGTAGCTAAACTCAATAGTGAAAGACACACTTTGGGTTTATTTGGGGTTTTACAATGATTTTCTGGAGTTAAGGTGGAGCAAAGAGGGAGGAACAGCCAAGTATCACCATAGTTAACCAGCCTACGGATCCAGAACACACTTTTGGAGAGGAAAGGAGACTGATGCACAGATGATTGAAGAGATGGACAAGCAGACGGGCAGCTCAGCCCGATGGCATGAGCTACATTTCCTTTAGGAAAGCTGGAAATTAGGTCCTTTCAAATAAATAAATGAAAATCAAGGCAGAATTGTGCTGTCTTCATGTTGTAGCTATCATTTTATAATGGCATTATCACTTCATAATACAGCAGGAACCACTGAGAGATAAACCTATTCAATTAACAGAGGTGAAAAATGCGAATCATGAAACTGAAGAAGGTTTAGAGAAAGTACAGAGCCAAAAGCAAGGAAACCTGCAATAAACAAGTGTTTTCCTTAAGGAATAATGTCTCATTAAAGATACAGAGCATGCATGAAGGAGGCAATCCAGACCAGATAGGAAGGTTGGGAAGGACAACTTCGGGAAGGTCTGGGTGACTTTATTTAGTCTGCAGATCTGATGCTCATTCCAGTGGCTCCAGGAAGTGACCCAGCCCTTCATCCATGGGTTTCACCCATCGTCCTTTTTCAGCAAACCACTCGTAGATACACGTGTGGCTCACACCATCCCGTATAATATAACTAATTGTGGGATATGTCTGTCCCTCCACTGCATCCTTGAGGTTGTTCTTCCCAAGGGTGAGAGGTATCAAAAGCAAAACCTGAGAGATAACTTAGAATAGCTTAAAACCAGCTTTAGCCAATAACAGGTGAAGCTAGTAATGTAAGAACAGCTTGGGGTTATCACAGAATTTGTATGGTTGGGGTCGGAAGGGACCTTAAAGATCATCAAATTCAACACAGCTTCTCTGGGCACCCTGTGCCAGCGCCTCAGCACCCTCCCAGGGAAGAGCTTCTGCCTCAGAGCTCATCTCAGTCTCCCCTCTGGCAGGTTCAAGCCATTCCCCTTGTCCCGTGCCTCCATCCCTTGTCCAAAGCCCCTCTTCAGGGTCCTGGAGCCCCTTTAGGCACTGGAGCTGCTCTAAGGTGTCCCCTTCAGGAGCCTTCTCTTCTCCAGCTGCCCCAGCCCAGCTCTCTCAGCCTGGCTCCAGAGCAGAGCTGCTCCAGCCCTCGCAGCAGCTCCGGGGCCTCCTCTGGCCTCGCTCCAGCAGCTCCACGTCCCTCTTGTGCTGTTCCCCAGAGCTGGGTCAGGGCTGCAGGGGGGTCTCAAAGGGGTTTTGTTCCTCCTTATCCCTTGTGTCAGAAGCACAATGGTAACGGAACAAACTGTGATCCGTAGCGGCTTGGGCCTTGTGGGAAGATGTTGTGGTGATCAACTGGCCGAGGAGGGACTTTGTGTAGTTTAGAGCACGAGGTTTGACACCCAGCACCTGCATGTGGGCATTACAAT
>NW_009935831.1:0-3940 GCF_000696875.1 Nestor notabilis | reverse complement strand
CAGGTCCCAACACTGATCCCTGAGGGACACAGCTCGTTACCGGTCTCCAAGTGGACATTGATCCGTTGACCACAACTCTTTGCGTGTGGCCAGCCAGCCAGTTCTGTATCCACCAAGTGGTCCATTCATCAAATTGGTGTCTCTCCAATTTAGAGACAAGGATGTTGTGCGGGACAGTGTCGAACGCTTTGCACAAGTCCAGGTAGATGATGTCGACTGCTCTGCTGCTGTCCATCAGTTCCGTAGCCTCACCAAATTGGTCAGGCAGGATTTCCCCTTAGTGAAACCATGCTGGCTGTAAATTGGGAAATCGGAGGGAGTCCACTGAAGAGCCACCAAGATGATCAGAGGTTTGGAGATATTTACATAGGAAGAAAGGTTGCTGGAATTGGCTGTGTTCAGCCTAGACAAGAGAAGGCTTAAGGAAATGTAGGGAGCAAAAGGAAGCATAGCCAGATTTCTAGGAACTGAAAATAAGAGAGAGCTGCTATGTGACTGTGCTCGGAATATTGAAAATATGTAAACAGCTGGATTAAAGCTGCAACAGAGGGCAACACATGTTATATGAAGGATAAGGCTTTCTGTATTAAAATATCCTCACTTGAGCAATGAAATATCGTGTGTCAAGTTAACAGAGATATTCATCAGTTCAGTTTATCCTTTTTCCAAAATTGTATTTTTTTCCAGCAGACTAACCAAGCATAGCTTTAGCTGTAGCCTAGATTCTTCTCTGGTCATCCCACCTTTGTCTGAGTAGCATAAGTCCCTGTCCTGTGAGGTCAATGTACCAATGTACTTTTTCCTCTGATGATCAACACCTGCTAACAGACTGAAACAATAAGTGCAATTCTGCCACACTGTTACAGATAGACCACAGCACTACATGTTTTCAATTTTTAAAGGCCTATGGGAGAGAAGGAATTCCTTATGTTTCAAGTCACAAGAGAGTACACACATCTTTTCACTATTACAGGGAAGGAAACAGGTAACTTCATCAAAACCCAAAAAAGCATTTGCATGTGTACTTTCCCAAAATAGTGCACAGACATTTTACTTATGCAAAACAAAATGAAAAGCAAGGGTTATAAATAAGTCAGTACAAATACATAGATGTTACTTGAAAACTTTTTAATAAAGTCTTATGATCCATAAAACTTACTCTCCAGCTGAAATAGTGCCGGCTGCTTCCTGTTTGGAAGAAGCATGCAAAGAGGCTGCTTGAAGCTATAGATAAATAATAGATAATGCTCTTCCCAATGGAAAAGCAGTAAATGCTTTAAAAGCATAGCAAAATGAAGAAAATCTGTGCTAAGGAGTTGAATGGAGCTAGGATTTCACACAAAAAGAAAGTGCTATTCTGTTTAAATTTGTAAATGATTACTAGATTTCTGGGTCAGTGCCCATTCCTGAGTTAGAATAACTTTTGACACATTTTAAAGTGTTACTCACGCTACTTTGAAGAGAATAAAGGAAAAACAAAGAGAGCTTTTGGTACAAAAATCCCTGATGACTTTCTCTAACAAAAAGATTAAGAAAAAGTCCCTCTAAATCTGGAATTGTGAAAGACATGGTAACTTAATATTAATAGGTTAGAATTTACTCCATTGCAGAGGAAAGTATTTTATTTCCTAGTTCATTTTTAAATAAAGTCACAAAATGCAGCAATTTTTCTCCTGAATCTAGGCTAAGATTTTCCTTCCAAGCATGAGAAAGAAATCTGTATTGTATTCAGCCTAGCAAGGCGATAAATAAGGTCCTGAAACATATGGATGTCATGAATATGAGCAACTTTTTTGTTTGTTTTTTACTGCTTTCAGTATCACTTTTCCTAAATGTCTTTACGTTCAAGAGTAAAAAGCTAAGAAACAGGTTTTAGTCAGGTAAGGAATGACAAACAAAGGATTACAGTTACTTAGCACCTCCTTGAGTGTAAGCCAGAAAGCTTTGGTTTCCATCATAGCACTGTTGTGAAAAGCCCAAGTCAGCAACTTGCCGAAAAAAAACATATGGAAAGGGATCATTCTATAAGAAATCCTCTTCTCTCACAGCAAAGGAACTCTCTCTGAGCGCAGAGGATGCTTTCTTATTGCCAAGAATGATAACACTAAACTGAGAACACCAGAGAATACCACCACCCTGAAAGAGCAATTTCTAAAAAGTCATGGGCACATCTTACCCAGTTCCTCTTCAGACAATTTCCAAACAGGGAGCCAAAGCCTGTATCCATGATATCTCACAGATTTTGAGAAGTTTTCTATGCTTTTGAGAAGTTCTGTCCCAGTCTAAGATTTCATTTAGAAATTTTGTCCCATAAAGTTGTTAGAGACTTATCTAAGGGAGGCTTAGGGTACACTAGTCAGATCCCCATAAGAAACTTCATGACTACACACACACACACACACACTCTTTACCCTGATATGCTTCAAAAGTATGTGTTTTCTTGTGCACAAGAAAACAACAGGAATAAGAAGCAATTTCCCGAGTCTTATTCTACACATATACAACCCCACTCCTATTCCTATCACACAGCCTTTGTTGTCTTCACCAGAAAGTACATCATGTGGACAATCTGTATAGGCTCAAGAGTTCAACCATGTCAGAATCTACCTGGACTATTGCCACAATATGCCACAGCCACAGTTCTCCATGAAGCAACACCACTGAATCTGTGCAGCACAACATACAGTTTAGTTCCTGACAGCTCTCATTTGAGCCAGTATTTTTGTTCTTAGCTTATGCTTGTTCATGTCACTTTTAACATTTAGTTAGGGTTAGGGTTAGGATTCTCTTCAGAGGCTACTGGCATCTAACAGTATTCAGATAACTGACACTTAGATAAATGAACTTAAACTGTATTGACAAGTGTTCAAAAAATTCTTTCACTGTAACCACTGAAAAAAATTGGGTGCGAACTCCAGAACCAATATTCTCCCTTCTCATAAAATGTGCCAGCTGGGAATCCAAATAGCTTCTTTTCTGTTCCCTTCATCAAAATTTTGATTCTTGAATGCATAGTGACCCTCTAAGCTCAGCAGAGGGAATAGGAAGTGCTGGGCAGTTGGGGTACTCAATACACACAGTGGGGCTGAGGAAAGTCCAGAATCCAGGTATCATCCCTCCTAGGTGAGTACTCTAATGAGGCTACTAGGCAGAAACTTGTATAATCTCCCAAATCATAATCATTACCTTCTCTGAGCATGTATTTTCTTTTTCAGCTTAACCCTGCCTGTATACCTATCAAGTCAGGACCTCCCGAAGATGCTTAGTTTGTGGATCCCATTGTTGGTCCAGCCAAGACACTAACTGTGTAAAAGTATGACACACGTTTAGATGTGTGAAAAAACTTGTGGGAAACTCAAGACACCTGTGGTGTTGCAGCATTTTACTGCTCATTTCTGCTCTTGCTTTCTAGAGCTTGGACTGCTTTTGCTGCAGCTTAAGGGCCTGAAGACCAACTTGAATCTTGCATTTTGTCTAAAATTGTTTTTAAAACACAAGATGAAGTAACTTTGAGTATCTGATCTCTTCACTGAGAGCAAGTAATGGATTACAGAATACCAGGAAACTATACTATAATTAAACAAGTATTGAAATTTATGAATACGACTTATTTTCATCTCAGTACCACAGCTGTTGCCACATAATGCCATGGAAGCTGAGGGAAAGCGGGGCTGCATGCTCGAGGGACAAACCGTGCAGGGGCCACAAGCGTCCATCATTGCTCACACAGGAAAGAAGGAGGCATTAACTCAGGAAGCTGGGAATTAGTAAAAAAAAACCCAAAAAACCAAAAAAAGGAGGAAGAGGACAATCAGCAGCCAGGGGATTCCTCCTAAACCCGATGTCCACACCCAGAACCGCTTCACGGTTCTGCAGGGGGCTAATGACGAAATACCCAGCACGCCAAACGAACAGCCAGCTGATGCACCAGTAAAGAGGA
>NW_009935830.1:0-9047 GCF_000696875.1 Nestor notabilis | reverse complement strand
CCTTAACTATTCTATGATTCTATAATACTGTTGCCCCAGGCACTGCAAGTTTCCCATAGTTACCTGAAGTAATCTTACCTTTCCAAGTATGGAGTGGTAGGTGGATTGCATCTTACTGTAGAAGATGTGTCCTTCTCAGGAGAATTAACTACTTGGACTATATCTTTTACGCCATCCTCATGCTTCTCTTCTGCTTCACATTTTCCTTTCTTTCTTGTACGTTCTTTAGTCTTGTGCTTTTTATTCTTTTTCGGCAAGATCTCTTCTATTGGTTTCAAGTCTGAATCCACTTCTTTTTTGTTCACTTCACTGCTAATCTCTGCCTTCTTGTCATCACTCTCTGCTTTTTGGTCATCATCAGAGCAGATATCCTTGGAGGCCTCCTGAACCTGCTCTACAGATGGATTTGGTTCCTTGCTGACTTCCACTACCTCGCTTAAATGAGTGTCTATCACAGTTCTCCCTGAAATTGAGATATTGAGGAAAGTACAGCTGTGATTATTTACAACTAAAGAGAAATTAATATTTTAGAGATCTATGAAATCTTAAGGCTTTACATGAGAATGAAAGTTAAGTATGCTTTGAGTCTGAGCCACAGCAATATAAGTTACTAATAATGCAACCTGAAAACTCGAGCTAAGTATATCGTGATGACTCATTTTCAGCACAGCAGGTCTGAACAAGCATTTCAGTCTCTGGTATCAAATGCTTGTCAGGTTATGTTATATTCAACAGGAATGTATACAGCTACTTTGCTTCCAAAAATCAGTATACCACCTTTAATTGACCCTATGCCATAACACAACCATGCATCTGCTAGTGAAGTTTGTGTCAAAGCAGCAACTGATATTTAATTCACGAAAATGTTTTATTTACTTTGTGATTATCAGGCTAAGATAGCCAGACAACATTGCTTTGATAGAATTTAAGTAGAAAGTTTGAATATGAAAGCATCTCTGACACTTTCTAACATGCCCACTATTGAAAAGAATTAGTCAATGTTGTTTTCAAAGACAATTGAGTAAGAAGTATCACAGAGGAGCTTCCATGAAATAGAATTTACTATAAGCACAAACAGTTTGAACAGCTTGTATTACCTGTCATGCCAAACATTTAACTAGAATAGAGTATTTGGACTTACCATCCTCAGACTTAAAAAGGCTTCCAAAATTTTTCATAGTATCTATTAGTGTGTTTCGCAGTTCATCTTTAGGCTGGAAAAAAAGCGGTATTGTTTTAGGAAAAAAACTCCAAAATTAATTATCATTTGAGCTTATTTGGTGTAACAGGTATTGCAGGGAAGGTGGTATAGACCGTATGATATTCATGTTATAAACCCTTATTTAATGCTGTTTAGACCTAAGTTGGAACACAAGTGATTCCTGTTTTTCCTGTATTTGGGTACACTATGGCTGTATTTGATGCCCTGAAATCTTGCTGCTAATAAAGTGTAGAATTAAGCCCATCAATAAATGTAAAATTAAGTTCTGTTTTGGGTTTCTAGTGATACTACAACTCTCAGTCCTTACTTTCTTCTAGGTCATGTGGTATTTTGATGATCCTAAACCTTTCTCCTTGAAAGTAGTAAGCATGTGTGGCAGTTACAGAGCAAACCAAATCTAGTTTTTCATGTTCAACTAAGTCACATGGCTCTCGTACTATGAAAGAGATTTACTAAAATCAGAAGTAGCTATATTTTATATACTACACTTTTATGTATTTATATTTGTTAATCTCAAAGTTCAAGACAAGCTGCTCACCACTGCTCCTGCCAAAATGGCCTCCTCATAGACAGCAATAAGCTTTTCAAGAGGGCCCATCTGTTCAAGACGCATACAGCAGATCCAATATTTTGCAAGCTTTTTAGCCTCAGGAACGCTCTGTATCAGACCTTCCAGCATGGCACGGACTTCATCTCCTTGACATTCCTAAAGTCAACACAAGAGCAGAAATTTGAATGCAGTAAACGTTTTGAAGTGCTCTATTTTAGCTGGTTTTAAACTAGAAAACAAGCATTTTTTTCTTTCTTTGGCAGAAGAATTGTCATTCACCAATTCTTCCAAATGAGAATTATTTATACAGTATTGTAAGTAGAAGGGATGGTAGAATGCATAGACATCTTCAGAACTACTTAAGCCAGACTTTTTCAGAAGTCCAGGCAAATTTCTGCAAATGAAAACTTGTTTTAGATTAATTACTTCATAGCTACTCTCATATTACAGCTTTTCTACTTTGTTATGTTACCATTATTACCTGATCTTACTGGGTAGTTCAGTAAGTTACTGAAGCTTACATGAGAACTAATGTCTTCAGGTGTCAGCAATAAGCTATGATATTGCTTAACTTGGGGAACAGTTAGTTCCCTGCATCTGATTCAGAGGCCCAGCATGCTCATAGGACTTACATGATTGGAACTTGGTAGGCAAGAGACTGAATACCTGTTCAGTTAACTGCAGACATTCTGCAAGAGTCTTGTTGACCTTTTCATTGTGTAATATGTGCTCTAAAGAATCAACAGATTCTTCGCCTTTAGACTGGGGTCCCAGAAGCAGAGATATAGGAGGTCTCCTCATCACTTTTCCTCTAGATGCCCTCCATTCATCCAGGCGAGCTCTGCATGTAATGATATTATTAGCTGAAGTGACAGATAATTTATCATTTTTTACATTGACTGACACTAACTAGAATTAAGTCATATAAAGATATACTTTCCAGGTAGTCCTTGAGGCCTCTCCCTTTAATCCTAAAAGGAATACAGCTGCCATTTAGACCTGCATGGAAATTTCAGAACCATGCATATTGCTATCTGCTTTAGGTATCTATCAGGTCAGAACATTTTAACGTCTCTCTCTTTCCAGCAGCAACAAGAGACTTGGGTTACAGACCTTTTTCCTCAAGAGAGGATAAAAAAAATTGCTTCCGATTTATTCATCTGTGCCACCTCTCCTCCCTAATCCCACTTCAAACCAGAAAACCTCAAAACTATCTCTAAAGAGACAAAAGCATGGGGAGCCCAGAACAACCTCCTCACACAGCTTTTAAACAGTTAAACTGATGTATAAATGTAATTTGGTCTTCATATATATTTCAGCTCCATCCCTCTAGACCAATTTTTAGTAAATGCAACTTTCTACAAGGAGGTCTATTAGATTAATTTTAGATTATGAATCTTCACCCCATCATCTAAGATGCATTCACCAAGCTGAAACATGTCATTGCCAAGTGCTCTCCCTCAGTCCCTAAACATACTCAATATACATTTTCTATTTATAACCACACAGGACAAGCTGTAAGCCTGAAGAGCTGCTGCAATAAGTTTGAGTCCCCATTTCTCAATACTAAATCTACAGTTCTAGTTTGCTGCCCTTTGGGCATCAAGTTCTCTTATTTTTCAGTGCATTTACAGCAAGAAACAGATCAAAATAGATATTCTTGGAAGAAAAGTCTAGATACCTCCCAAGATCAAGCTATAACAGTAACTGTTACCTTCTCTCTTCTGCTAACTCTTTTGACATAACAGATTTTCTGTTGCCATTAGTTTTAGAATTCTGTTCCAACTTTGTACCAGGAACAACAGAAACTGGTTTTGCTGGAACTCCTGGTCTTGCATCTTCACAGCAATCTCCACCGTTCTTCACTCCTAGTACTCCACGGTCAGAACTGTTAGAAGCAGACTTCAGTGGCTGTGGCCCCCTTCCACCATTCATTTTTTGGACTGTTACTTTCTTTGGCACTACAGATGTCAGTTGCCTTTTCTTCAGATCAGACTGCGAGTTTACAGCAGCTTTATCAGATGGTTTGCTCTGGACAGGGAGGACACCATTCGGTTTTACAGAATTACGGTTATTTGTGGCTTTGACGGTCTTCAGAGCTGCACTACAGCTGCTCATGGACAAAGAACTTGCTGCTGGTTTGGTGGCAGAAGGAAGAAGCTCTTTCCCACCTCACTTTTTGGTGCTTTTCGGAAGGAGTTTATCTTGGACTGGATAACTTTGCCACGATACGTACCAAGCACTGGTTTCTTTGGTAGGCTAACACTTGAACTTTGTTTTTCTGCCATCAGTCGTTTCTCTTTTATGCTTTTTATTTGCAAGAAGCACTTGGTAAGTGACACATGCTGAGATTTTATTTCACTAACTTCAGACTTTGAAGCATGGTTTTCAGGAATATTGTTTGTCCCTAGTTTAGAATTTGTCAGTGTGACTGTGGAAGAGTTTAAAATAACATTTTTTTCTGAGGGTCCACTTGACTGGTCCCATGACAGTTCATTAGCATTCTCTTTATTTTCCTGAAATCAAAAGCATATCCATGGAGATGTTAGAAGTACATTCATGTTGCATGTTATTTTTTTCCAAAGAGGTTTTCACTCATTTACAGGACTAAAGGGATTAACTGTAAACATCACTTCAAAAGTGTCTACAAAAGTAGCGTATATATACTGAGTAGAATATTTCTCAGCTATTATTATAGAATTCACATTAAAAAAAAAGAAATTAAATAAGGGTTGTTTAAACTCTGCCTTGAAAGTAAGAAGGCCTAACCTGAGGGCTTCATTCTTCCTATAGAAACAAAACTCTAAGTGGCTACTGTCTTTTAACTGTCAAAATCACCTTCTAAGAGTTGTCAAAGTAGAAACTTGCTTTGGGCTGTATATAGTCAAAAGCAGTATCTCAGTCTGCATAGCCCACCATTTAACAGCAGCACCACTCCACCGCTTAGTGTGGACAGCTTTATAAATAAGGTGTGTATGTATGTGTGTATATATATATAAGGCATTAGGATATGTTACCAGAAGAGGAAGAAATTTTCTTACTAATGAGCTGTAGGATGCAGTACTTATGAATAGACACATGAATTTTATATGCCCTTACTACTCCCCGAAACTCTCAACTGTATGTTCTTAGCACAACCCTTGCCCAGAGGCCATGAGAAGTGGAACCTTGCCTTTTCCTCTAAAGAGGATGCTCTACAGCAACCAATTCAGCATTGTCCAAGCAACAGCTTATAGAAGACTGAAAGATCCCAAAGCATGAAAAAAAAAATAAATATGACACATGGAAGTCTGCAAAACCTGATACTATTCTCCTTCAAGGAAGATGCCCTTAAACCATAAGGAAAGTACACCACATCTCATTTCCTGGTCTGTCATTTAGGTGTAGAAGTTAGATTTGACTAAGCCAATAACTAGAGCTGTTATTTCAGGACATGTGTACAAGAGCTGTTATTTCAGGAAGCGATGTAGTTTAACTCAACTTAAAAATCACATGAGACATTAAAAGAGACCAAAGTATCCCCCTAAAGGAAACCTTTAAAAAATCCTTTGAAATAAAGTTTTCTGCTTTCTTCCTCATGTAACTCCAGGTCTCAAATCTTTTGGAACCCAAACTCAAACCCATCTAACATGAACATAGGTTTTGTGCCCTTTTATTTTTTCCTCTCTCTCCTTTAAGTTAAGATACAACCATGTGTATCTTAATTCTGGAAAAGTGACACAGAATGATAAAGGGAAAACATTCCCTTCGACTCTGATTAGGTATTAGCATCTACTTCTGATTACATTACATTCACCAGCATCACAGCTGAACCACCACACACTTAACAGTTTTGTTAGGTTGCGCCTTCACCCCCCAAGTAACAGAGTACCACAGAAGAATTCTCTACTCTGACAGAAAACCTTGTTCAGCTTTTAAATAACTTCCTCAAAGACCGAAGATACATTCACAAAAGTTCTGAGTCTCAAGAAAAGTTGTTAAAATTTAGTCATATTTCAGCAATAATGGTATCCTCTTTAAAACCTCTCCAGCCAGGTATAAACTGAATATCAATATGATCCATTACATACAGTAACATGACAGCTCTCCAAAAAGCATTAATAAGCAGTCATTTAATAAAGTTTTAACAAACTGCACCTCTGCACCTGCAAACTATGCTCTGGAAATCATATAACCCAAACACAGTTTAAGCAAGAGGAATGATGTAGCCAGAGAAACAAAGTGCCATCAGTATTGGAATATCAGTCCAAAACTTACCATTTCTGTCTTTGGAGATATTAAGAGCTGTATTTTATCTTGCAGTTTATTGCTAGTTGCTCTCCTTGTTCTGCTACTGCTTAGGGGAAAAACAAACAAAACAAAACAGAACTAAGACATCTTAAATCATCCCACAGTGTAACGAAGGAATTTATCTTCAGAGTGAGTTCACATGGTCCAGGCGGCAGTCTGCAGGCTGAAATCATATTGAGCATTTCTGTTCAGCTTGTACTCTTCCTTCAGAAGGAAAAAAAAAATGCTTAAGCAGTCACTGATCAGAGCCCAGGCTGAAAACCATCCCTTCTTACACCAATAAAGAGCTGGCTAACAGAAGGAAAGAAAAGAGAACAGAATTTACTGCAGGTGTCATTCTCATGTTTAAGGATGAACACCAACCTGTCTGGCCTGATTCATCTGCTAGATAAGGTCAAGTTTCTAAATGCTGCAGTTGAGGGGGAAGGAGGAACAGCACAAGGAGTTGAAGCTCAGCTACTGCAGTCATCAGAAGCCAGGCCATTTGAGGCAAGTCTGAACAAGGATATGTAGTTCCTACCACACTGTCAGGTTCCAAAACCTAGTCAGGCACCAGAGCTGGCACCAGACTACACGGTGAGTAACAGAACCACCAAGACCAGTATCGTCTCCTAGCAACTATGAAAATGTATTGACAGCTCAGAAGAAAAACAACTCAGTTTAAAGTTACAAATCCATGTTTTTCCTCAAATGCTTCATGATTCATTATATGAAACGTGACTGAAAATTAACATTTCAGTTAGCAACTGATATCTTTCCATCAGATCATCTGGAAGCCAGCCGAGTTGAACATGAAGGTACATTAGTGAAAATAATCAGTGACCCTGAAATGCTGCAAAAAGCAGTTTGCATACCATGTCACCAGTGATAGAGAATACATGTTACAGGAACTGACCAGAAGTTACAGAATCATAGAATTGTTTAGGTTGGAAAAGACCTTTAAAGTCATTGAGTCCAACTGCTATCCCAGCACTGCCAAGTCCACCACTAAACCATGTCCCTAAGCACCACATCTACACATCTTTTAAATACCTCCAGGGATGGTGACTCAACTGCTTCTCTGGGCAGCCTGTTCCAGTGCTTGACAACCCTTTTGGTGAAGACATTTTTCATAATATCCAATCTGAACCTCCCCTGGTACAACCTGAGGCAGCTTCCTCTCATACTAGTACTTGTTATAGAAGCAAACAGCAAAGTGACATCTGAAGGAAGAGCTCTGCAAATAAAAACTGTCTGTCTTCAGAGGAACAGATGATATACTTCATGAATTGCATCTATTATGCATTTGGTTAAAAACTTTCAGTATTTGCTAACAACAAAAGGACTTGAGGAAATCCACGCGGTCACCAGTCTCATTGCATGATCTCATCTTTTGGCTGAGGTTCTCCGCAAGAACTATTTGTGTCTTTCCCACCAGCCATGGACCTTTTTAAAGGAATGTAAGCTATAGCAGAAGTACTACCTGATGGATGCTTCGTTTTCTTGAATGGGCACACCAGAAAAGGTCTTTTTTCTTGATAGATATTCTTCAACCTTTTGACGTCTTTGTTCTAGTGGGTTAAAAAAAAAATAAAGATTTACTACATTTTCATTTAAATTAGTAATACCAAACTTTGTCTCTTAGAAAAAAGGAAATGCAATTAGAAAAACATAAAGAAATTACGAAACATAGACACTGTGGATTAAGAAAGTTTAATGTTCACATCTTATCATGTCCAACACATTCTCTCATTTCTTGAGAAAGGCTATTCAAGGGGTGGATGGATGTAATTTCACAGCTATAGGAGGTGGCTGGTTTGCTGCATTAAGCTAAAAGAAACCCAGTTTTGTGATGGGAAGTTCAGGCTCACTCTTCTACCTTCTGGATGCCTGACCAGTATTTCACACATTGTTGATTCAGCAAGCACACTTTACTTGTATAACACACATGAAAAACACCACACACATGAACCTAAATGACCGTCTGCAAAGTCATTTGCTTCTTGTCCATGGTGATCTTGGCACCTGCACAAATGTTGGACCAACGGCAGCGTTAGTAACAGCAGGAAATGATACTGAAAAGGCCTGAAGCCAGCTGTCACTGTCTTGATACAGAGAGCGATTCCAGAACAGGATACTTTCTTATGTTTTCACTGGCTGATTGCACACTACAGACTTATACCTTTCATAAGGCTATACCATTGATCTTTTTCAGAGAACATTCCTTATTCCTGTAGGGAGTTAGTGACCTTGGCTTGCTGGAAGCAGCTGGGATAAGATGGCCGTGCGACCCAAAGCAAGCTCAAACATTTGCAGGGCCAGTCTAGACAGTCAGAACTCCAAATCTTAACAGTTTCACATGCAGTAGGATGTGACAGCAAGAAGTTGGACCATCATCTTTGACTCAGAACAATAATGCCTTTGTTGTATTCGGGAACTCATGGCATTGCACCATCCCCCAACATCGAAAGGCTCATTCAGCCATGGAAGTCTTCAATGATCTTACGTATAAACCCCGACTTCTGCCCCTCGTAGGCAAGCAGAAGTCGCCATTTGAATCCCTTTGTGTTCATTCTCTTTCATGTTTTGTCCAAGCCCATGCTGCATGAAGCCCGGGAAGCTGCATGCATGACCTGCTTCTGAAAAGGGGCACATCATCGGGGTACCTGCTAAGAGATGCTGCACAGCAGCAAGCTCAGTGTGCATCCTAGAGCCTCCCAGGCACCTTCTGCGTCTGAAATTCAAGTCTCGCCGACTCCAAACAGCAAAGCCCCATCAAAGCAATTAAACTTGTTGAACGTGATGAAACCAAACCGGTCAGAAAATAGCAGACTGTATGACTGCAGGTGTATGTCAGAGCATTCGCTTGTTGCCATAGGATGCTCTTAGATTAAGACGTGTTTTTTACCGTGAAGAAAGGCTTTCGCTCCAGAAGCCCTGCCTGGGGGCGCGCACCGGCCCCAGCCCTGCAGGGGAGGGTGAGGCCTCACAGCCTCGCTCGCAACG
>NW_009935829.1:0-13687 GCF_000696875.1 Nestor notabilis | reverse complement strand
AACTTCACCAGACTGCCATGATTTTTCAAATCTCGTGGACAGTGGCTTAGCAACTTCATTAACCAGCTCCTTCAGGACCCAAGGATGGATTTCATCAGGTCCCATGGACTTGTGCACATTTAGCTTCTTAAGGTGGTCTCAAACCTGATCCTCTCCTACAGTGGGCCTAAGGTCTTCATTCTCACAGTCCCTGCGTTTGCCTCACAAGACTTGGGTGGTGTGGTCTGAGCATTTGCTAGTGAAGACAGAGGCAAAAAAGTCATTAAGAACCTCAGTCTTCTCCAAATCCAGGGTAGCCAGTTCCCCCGATAGCTTCCGGAGAGGGCCCACGTTGACCCTAGTCTGTCTTTTATTTGCTACGTACCTATAGAAGCCTTTCCTGTTCTCTTTCACATCCCTTGCCAGATTTAATTCTAACTGGGCCTTAGCTTTCCTAACCTGGTCCCTGGCTTCCCGGACAACGTCCCTGTATTCTTCTCAGGTTGCCTGTCCTCACTTCCACTTCTATAAGCCTCTTTTTTCCCTCTAAGTTTCTTCAGCAGTTTCTTATCCATCCATGGAGGTCTCCTGGCCCTCCTGCCGCACTTCCTTCTAGTTGGGATGCAACACTCCTGAGCATGTAGCAGGTGATCCTTGAATATCAACCAGAAGTCTTGGGTCCCCCTGCCCTCTAGGACTATATCCCATGGAACCTTACTAAGCAGGTTCCTGAAGAGGCCAAAGTCTGCTCTCTTGAAGTCCAGGGTAGTGAGCTTGCTGCACGCTCTTCTCGCTGTCCTGAGGATCTCAAACTCGAACATCTCATGGTCGCTACAGCCAAGGGTGCCCTGGAGCGTCACATTCCCAACCAGTCCCTCCCTGTTGGTGAGCATGAGGTCAAGCATGGCACCTCTCCTTGTCAGCTCCTCTGTTACTTGCAAGATGAAGTTGTCTTCCACACAATCGAGGAACCTCCTGGATTGCTTGTGCCGGGCCATCCCATCCCTCCAGCAGATATCAGGATGGTTGAAGTCCCCCATGAGGACAAGAGCCTGTGAGCGTGAGGCTGCTCCTGTCTGTCTGTAGAGTGCTTCAACCACACAGTCGTCTTGATCAGGTGGTCTGTAACAGATGATATATAGGGTCTATCAAATTATACTGCAATATTTATCATTGCAGGGTGTGCCTACACACCAGCATTACTCAAGTCTTCAATGTTAAAAGTGAAGCTCAACTGCTAGTGTCTTTCCTGCCTCCTGATTGAAATCCCCACATCTGGCAGAGGGGCATTCTGCCCCAATCACCTCCTGACTGAGTCACATCTGTGCATTGTTGCCAGTGCCTCCATTTCTCATAAGAGCACCTTGCTCCATGAGATCCTACCTGCATGAGAGGCTGGACAGCTTGCATCTCAAACTGAGGGAGGCACCATGTTGGATTTCTCCACATTCAGTGGAATTGCCAAGACTGATTTCTCAGGATCTTTGGAAACGCCCATCCCTCCTCATCTTTTATGTGTATAAGTATCTTTGGAAGTTGTCTCAGGACTTCCTACCTAAAATTTAGGTATACCTTTGTCCCGTATGTTTTGATCAGACAAAAGATGAAGCTCAACTTGAAAACGCTGGTAGGCCTTAACATTACACAACCCTTCCATAGACTTAGTTGGAAAAAAACTAGTATTAGCCTGATAAAAAACTCAGGGTGCATGTTTCTGATACATTCTCAGTTAAAATTTATCATAGCACAAACTACAACTCATAGTGTTCTTGTTGAAGCACAGCATTGCACTGCAGCTTTCCCATTGAAAATGGAAGACCGGTTACTTTTATCCCAATAAAATCTACTATTTCATTCTACTAATGGAGAAGGTTTCTTTCAACATTGTGTACAAAATCTCTCTTAAGAGTCAGTAGGGTCAGATCAGGTGGGTGTTGCTGCCAGCATCTAGTCAACTGCTCAGCAGAAATATCCAGCAATTAGCCATCTGCGTAATAAGAATTTGATGGGTTCACCATCCTAATTTTTCTTAGAAAATGGATGTTTTTTTTAATAGGTTTGGTAGCAAAGATACTGTTTCCATAACTTCTCACATATTCAGTTGTTCAATTATGAAGTAATCATTCAGAAAGGAGACTGAATCCTTTCTAAGTTTGTATTGGATAATGAAAGGCTATATACAGTGCTTTAAGGCAGACTGTGAGAAGTGGCCTGGGATTAAAATGAGATTAAAAGAAAGATATGTCCTAAAGAAGATGTGATCTGTGGCTGGTTTTCTAGATGTTGCTGAGAAAGAAAACGTCCCTTTTTTCCGTTTATGAGTCCCTTTGAGGGAAGGGTTTCAGGCGCAGAAGCAAAGGCTAGCATGACAGGATGACTGCTGATGGCAAACCTCTGCTAAATGTGTCAGAAAGAAAGAAGACTAAAGCCTGTATCTCTCTTAAGTAGAACAGATTTCATGCAAAAGAAGGCCAGTCCTGGATGAGCTGTTGAAAGAGAGTTCCCAGATGTGTTAACTAATAAAGCAGTGGCTTGCCCAAACTAAATTCCTGATGTGCCTATTCTTCTGATGCTGGGGAGGTCCAGTGCTCTTTTGGTTTGGTTTTTTTTTTTTGTTTGTTTGGGTTTGATTTGGGTTTTGTTTTTGTTTTTTTCAAAATACCATTTTTTTTTTTTTTAGAAAAATAGCTGTCACTTTAAGTGAGCCTAGAAGTGTGCATTGTAGTTAATTTGCTTTCTAAATAGATTTGAGTCTTTCATGTGGAAAGACTCATGCCTGAGATATAGTGCCTCATACACTTTTAAACCATTTAGTATTAACTATGTGCTACAAAGGTCTTGAGTTTATGAGCTATTATTTCTCTTTAGGGCCATGGACTTTAAACAGCATGTTTCTCAAAGCAAAGGAGACAATGAATTTGAGACTTCAAGTAGCTAGTGTTAGGGCAAAGCTAATGATTCTGGAAATGTCTTCTCCAGCATGTGGCAACTTCTGAAGAACCATGCTGGACTACAGGGATCCCCTTTCAGGTGGCAAAATAACTCTTACAGAGCAGGGAGCTCATACTGGGGAAAAGGACTGGTGTTTGGAAAGCAGGCTGTGCTTGGTGAAGATGCCCATTTTACAGTCCTAGTGCCAAAAGGCAAGAATAGTCAGGGTTTCCAGGGCACCTGGTTTTACTCCGTGACAGGAGCATGTTGCCACCTTGTACTTTCTTCCCAGTTTCACAATGAAAATCAGGAGAGCAGGGAAAGCTTTTAAACACAGTTCATGATGCAGCCATATCTTTGGCCTTAGCTCCGGTGAGCCCAGATGGGAAATAGAGGTCATTTATAGAGCACTTCCCACAAACTAGAGAGAGATGCAAAATGTACTCACATACACATAATTTTCTTCCTCTGGAGTGGATACTGTGTCCTTTGTGACCCATTAGAGCTGGATTATTCTTCCACTTTAAACAAAGAAGCTATCTGATTTTTATTTCCTTTTTGCTAGCTTCTCAAGCTAGTGCTAACTGCCCAAAATGGGAAGACAAACTACAAATCCTGATGAATAAACATTCTGCAAGATTAGCCATCTCCAAGCAGGAGATGTTCCCTTTTATCTATTTAATTTATCAAACAAAAAATGGAAATGAAGATGGTAAAGCAAGATACCAAAATGAAGGAATCACAGGATTTCTCCCCTAGCACTCAGCAGGAGTGCTTTCTGAGGGACAAAAGGACGATTAGAGACATGATGCAAATGAGACAGTGTTCTGGGTGGGGACTCTCCACAGTCACTGTAGAAAAAGGAAAATTCCAAGCAGGTAAATACATTTTAGCTTGCTCCCTTGTGGGTGTCTCATGCTCAGTGATGCATCACAGGTGGGACGTATCAAACAGTAAAACAAACCTCCACAAGCGTAAGAGACATTTAAGTTACCAGGAAAATTGAACCCAGAGGAAAGAAAATCATTATTCAAGGGTGGCTGTGTGTTTTATTTTGTTGGGGTTTTGTGTTGTTTGTCGTTGTTTTTTTTTTTTCTTTACTGCCTTCCCACAGCATAGGAAGAAAGCTTTTTTTTAAAAATTAGTAAACAAGTCCTCTAAATACTGCAGAATTTTGTGCCTACAGGTTATGGCTGGTCTCAACAGTAAATATGGGAAAGCATAAAAGGACAGGTATGCACACAAGAAGAGAAGCACTGACCTGGTGTAGCCTTTTCCTTGGCAGCTGCCCAGAAGAATGTTCATATTAAATAAACAACCTGATGGACTAACAAACTTTTGAATTTATACATCAGGAAACAGCAGATGTGGCTGCTTGCCACCCCTTCTTAAAGTTGCCCACATAATCCTAAAATTATATCTGATGTTCTTCAATGATTAATTTTTGCTTAAACAGACTTTTAAGTTCCAACCACATCCCAAGTGCTAATGTGTATAAATGACTGATCTTCTGGAAAGAGTCAGAGAAGAGGAAAGGCAAGTGTTTAGTTCAGATGACAACTTAAGCATGCTAATAAAATGGAGAATCAGTCGGAAAAGATGCACACTACTACTGGAAGTGGAGGTTGCCCTCCTAAAGCGCAGTAAATCAAGTAATAATCCATTGTAAGTGATATAAAGGGATCTGAATAATAGAAAGTTGTATCAATGTATGTTGTTCTGTGCAGTTTAAAGCAGCCTGGTTTCCAATAGAGCCTTTCTATCTGTCACCATCCCTCTAAAATCTTCCCCTGATAAGAATCCTTTTTCTGTACACATCCATTCTGACAAGACCCAGGGCATGGGCGAGCCTACACTGGGACAAGTTTGGGCCTAGTTGAAAATCTAACTGGCAAGCCACATAATTGTATTAACACAGCCTGCCTTTCCTTCAGAAAGTGTCAAATATGGGTCTCTCATTCACTTACCACTTTCTGTAAAACCTGTGAGAATTTTATTATTCTTGTCTCCCCTTCTTAAATAGACTTCCTTTTTAATAATTTTAACCAATTTAATAGAATCACAGATAGATCACAGATTCAAGATACACTTAAGAAAAAAACCCACAAAACAGAACAATCAGATTAGCAAATAAAACACACGAAGTTTTATAAATTGGGGAAAAACACTACTAAGTGTTGACTCATATAGAAAAACTTTTTGAGACATGGCTCCAAAGAACTAGCAAAGATCATCAGTCACACAGAAAAATACTTTAATGCATTCATTTTGTCACAAAATCTGTATCAATAACACTTGGACACCAGGACTAAGATCCAATAGAATCCCTGCTTGACAGCAGCTCTATTGCATCCCTAACCATGAGACAAAACCCATGGTTGCCCTTATTTAAGGCACCATTAGTGGGATTTTCAGGTCCGGTCAGCATGTACACAGATCACTTCTATCATGAGCCATCAGTAAGTGATCTTGCTGTCTCCGAGACATTGGTGTGAAGCCAAAGGGCTTTGATCAAAACTAGAAATAGTGCAAAATACCCAAGGCAGCAAAGCCAGCAAATTGGCATGGAGCTCTTTCAATACAGAATGCTGCAGTTTTGAGATTAAATGCCTGCCCAGGTAAAAGGCCTCTGCACTGCCAGAATAGTAAAAGCTTCTTTTTCCCATCAAGATTAAAGATACACTGTGTGTGCAGGTGGAGTTTATTTATACTCAGGAAAGCGTCCACTTGTGGCAAGATGCAGCTACAGCAGTGCTCTTTATTGCGAGAGGAGAGTTGAGGAGAGGAGAGGGAAAAGGAAAGCGAGAGAGCCAGCAGGATATGTGAGAAGGCTCAGTTATTAGCACCTGATGGGAATTTCAAGCATATTTGGAAAGCTGGAAATGTTTTAAAGGAAAGCTGTGGCTCAGTAAGAGAAGCATTATATATATATATGTATATTTCCACACAGATATTTATTTTCTATAAAATATTTTTTTTTACTTCATCATCACATTCTAGTACATTTATCGTTTTCTCGTTCCCTTCCTGAGTACCTTTCCACATAAAGACACTGCAAAGTGCAAAGCACAATTAAGAAAGAATTAAGGGACCTTATCATAAAGAATCTGTGAGCAGGTATGTACTCCTAGCAGAGGGAAAGGAAGTGTTGCAGTTAGGTGCTATGCCTTTTTGTGTGGTTTATTTGCTTTAATAATTAATTACCCTCAGCCACTTACCAAAACCCTTTTTGGTAGCATGTTGTTTCTATACTGGCAAGACAGCCTGCATGCAATTTACTGAAAATGAGATCTAACTGTCTCTGTAAGACAGATCTTCATTTGCTTAGACTGTCCTGCTCCACAGTTGTAAAGTTTATGTTGTTGCTACGTTTGCAACCTTGCTGCTGCCACAGCCTGAACGCTGCTCCTTGGTGAGGCAGGGAATACCATTTAAAAAAAAAATAAATAAATAAGAAAAGGCATATTTATAGAAGCAAGGCTGACAAGAGGGGGGGTGTGGAGAACAGGGCATGAGCACTCATGCTTGAAACCCCTTGCCTGTGCAATAATGAGCTTGAAAGCCTTGCTGAAGTGGTTTTACAGCTGTGCAACAAAATGGTGCACTCTCCTCCCTTAATGCTGACATTTTAATGTAGGATCACAGCTATTCAGATTGTCCATTGGAGCTGGCAGGCTGATGGTGTGAGCAACTACGCACTCTCATCAATGTCGCTTGGATGAAAGCTGCTGTCAGGCTCAATAAAATGGCAGGCTAGGCCAATCTGGCACACATGAAAGGAAACTGGAAGAAAGGCTTAATTGCACCTCCAGCAGATTCCAGTTATTCTGCTGGTCTGTTAACAACACGCAGCCTGGCATGCCAGTTCAGTCCGCCGTGCTGTGTTGGTAAGAAAAACTCCTAGAAGGTATGGCACAAAGGAAGGCTGGGTTAGGCCACACCAACCAAAGCCCAAAAGAGCACAAGTCTACCTTCTCAGCTAGGTTAGCAGCAGCCACTGCATCTAGCAAGGAAATAAGACACAGAGAAGGAACCCTGAAATGGGAGGCTGGTTTGGTCCATGCTGGATGGAGGGCAGGGTCCACCAGCTCTAGGAAGATGCCAGAATGGGCTAGACGCTCAAGGAAGATCCAATGAGAAGAGTAGAAAACAGTAGGTAATATTAAGCCTCAAGAAAAGGAGGGGAGAGCAGAGGAAGCATGATTGATGAAACCAAATACTGTGGCATTCAGTCTGAATGGAGTGCTGGGTGGCATCAAGAATGGAAAAACTAAGCATCTGTGTCTTTGATGTGTTGGTAGAGGACTGAGGAAGGGCAGGAGACTGGGGTTTATTGCCCTTTCTCATTCTTGTTCAGTGGTTGTGACCTATTGGTGGGAAGTTTGCAGAAAAAGTTCTGCTGGCTGGGGGAAGCAAGCAAGGAATAAAAACATACTGGATACAAAAAGGGTAGGGAGCAATCTTTTGCCTCTTAAATGGGATTGAGATAATGGGAAGTGATAAGACACCTCTGGATATCTCCTTTGCTAGTATTGTGAAACTAAGAAAGGAAACTCTGTAAATTAAAAAAGAGAGCCTTCGTAGTTGCAAGATGAGGCAGAATTACTCATTTCTAAGTAGATCACCACAGCATCAGGTGGCCACAGGGTAAAAGATTTAGTCCATTCATTCGGTCGGTTTTGGAAGGTGTATGAGAATCACGTGATTTCTTAGTATTTTTATTTCTTGCTTTTTTTACTTACAAGCATGTCCAAGAACCACATAAACCAGATCCAAGACTGCACTTTTATTGCTTTTTGAAGCATGAGAAAAAGGAATTACTGTGAACAAATATTAACATCTTCTATAGGGTTATTCTTTTGTAGCATAGTTTAAAAATACTCAAAAAAGTTATGTACTGTGAGACATTGAGGAAAAAGAATATATCCCTGTCTTGTGATGAACCCAATTTCATTTGCACAAGCCTCTACATTTCTAACTCTGGATTACAACCCTCACTGTCTCCTATACATTGTGTTCTTATACTACCTGGGATGAATAGATCTTGTTTCTGTTAGGGACTGGATACCTCCATAACTAGGTAGGAGAGACACTGTGGTCATCTGTGTTGAAATTACCCCCATTTCTGGACCTCTCCACACAGCAGATTAGAGCAAATGAACTCAATATCTCGTCCATATAATGACTGCCAAAACCAGAGAGCATAGGAACTTCCCATAGCTCATGGGTGGCTAGAAAACTGAAAATGCTCCTTCTGACAGCCTGACAAAAATAAATATTCTTATTCCTTCCTTAAGAAACAGCCTCTCTGTGATATAGAAGTCTCCCATGCTTATGTTACAGAGCCCAGCTGCCTGACATTATGGGCCCTGCCCATCCTCAGGATCACAGCTGTGAAGAAATCAGACCAACAAAGCTGCCTGTGGTTTTTCAGCGCTCAGTGGCAGAGGAAGCTGTTCAGAAGTTTGCTTTGGATAAGTAATTCTTGTAGTGAACTAGTAATTCTGCCTTGCCTAATTCCCTTTTGTTCTAAAGTACATATGGGTGCCTGGACCCACAGAGAAGTCATCAGCATGTACCTGGATCTGGGGATGCTGAAGGTGTCCCTGCCCATGGCAGGGTGGTTGAAACTACATGACCCTTAAGGTCCTTTCCAACCCAAACCATTGTATGATTCTGTAATTCTACGAATATATTCATTGCCTTGAGAGGATGGAATAGATAGTTACACTGCTTCAAAGTGTATCTAGCACATGGGACCATTTCCCAGCGATTCAGGCTTGGAATCATGTTTTGGGGGCTTGGAAATACATGGATTAGAGGTTTTGCAGGAGTCTAGCATCTAGTGAGGAGTTTAGAGCTTGGTGGCATTCTAACAGACATTAAAAATATATGGAGCTTCTATTAATGTAAAGTCCTTCTATGGTAAAGTGGATGAGCATAGAAATGGCCAAATCCATTCCCTTCAGTGACAGATGAAGTCACAAAAGAAACACTTTCTTAGCTTATTTGCATACGATACAGATATTCATCACCCTAAAAATGACAAACAGATCAATAAAAACTGGAAGAACTTCATAGACACATCCTTTCCTAATTGAAAAGCTTAACATGACTGCTGCAATAAGAATAATGTACCCAGTGTTGACCTACTTCAAAATAAAAGAAGTTATTTTATGGCTGCTTGCTTCACTCTGTCTACTTGTTTTCTTGAAGATAGCTTTATACAAAATACAAATATTCCTTGCCAGCATTTTGATCCAAGAGAAAAGTTTCATCCTTCAATAGTGCACGTAATAGAATTGGTCAGATTTGAAGCAAGGGAGCACTGTTTTATCTTGGATCTTTAATATTTTACAGTTCAGGCAACAGAATTTAACCAAACTATTGGAAGTATAACTAATAAGCTCTCCACACACACAAAAATCTCACTCTGTAGCCTTCGTTTTGTTTCTTGCTTTACTGATTTATCTGTAGTAAAAGCATGATTTAAATAAGATCTAAAATTTGTGTTCTTATTTAATTATCTCCTGGGACAATTAATGCCCCTGAAAGATTTCAATATTTTGGCCACAAAGCAAATTTAATAAGAACAAGAGTGGTAGCACTAAAGTCAGAAGAAAGGTCTATTAAATCAGTAACCCTACTGATTTAAATAGGACTAGGACTGCACCCTGTGACTTTACAGATACTTATCATGCAAATTTTCAGAACATCCTAGTAAGCTCTTCACTCTGAGACACTTACAAGGTCCTGCCTCCAACAGTTTCCCAGAGATGCATGTGCCATGTGCTGGCACTTGAACCTCTTGTCTGCCCTAAACTCACCAGGTTCTAGAACAACATGAGCTTTTATATCATACAATATCACTTAATTCTCCTAAACCTCTTAAAATTACAAAATCATGCTGCAAATTTTGAGACAATAGTTTTATTTACAACAATTTCATGGTATCTTTCACCATCCTTACGGCATAAGAATCATTTGAAATCTTACAGAGTATCTATTCTCATGAAGTTTTCATTCTAATTTTCCATGCCATACAACATCACACACATTTTTCTAACTCACAATATATATGAGGTGCAGTCTTCAGAAAGATATTGAGAATCATAGATTGTTTTTGGTTGACAAACCTCCCTCGCAAATAGAGCTGCTATGATTAATAGGAAAGTCCTATAAAACAAGATGCTGGTGATAGTGAGTATGATATTTTAATAGTTTAGTTTACAATGTTTTATGTTGTAAGATTTATTTAAGATAAAGCTAGGAACTGACTAGTCACCAAATGTAGCAGGCAGGGAAGGACAAATGAAATGTAGCATTCAAGGATGTATAATAATTACCAAGCTGAGACTGATCTTACATAAAGTTGATGGCTGAGAAGTTAGATGTAAGGTTTAAGCTAATGCAGATTCCTCTAGAGTAAACGGAGAAAAGCTGCATTTCAGCAGGTGACTCCTCTCATTCTGAAATGGTTTCTGGAAAAAAGAGATTAATTGCCTCCTGAAGGTGCTGATCTCTCACCAGTGAGTACTCATGGCATCAAGATATCTAGATTAGAGAGGGCATCTAACTTCTGACCAGCTAGTGACATTAATGCTGTCTCCACTTGTTAATCTTCCTGGAAAAATTAGTAGGAAGCCAGTGCCTTAGTAGGAGTCTGGGTGTATAGGATTTATGTATAGAGATGTCTGCACATCTAACACAGGCACAAGGTAACAGTGATGCTGAGAGGAGCTCATGTGCAGTTCAGGGGCAGGGGAGAGGCATTTTGAAGAGAGGCACTTGTAGTACCTGGCATGTAGCTGGCTTCAGTAAGGTGCACAACAGCACAGCATGCCAGCCGCAGGTGATACCAAAGCTGGAACCCACAGCTGACCCTTGAGAAACCACATTCATCTGGCAGTGAGACACAACAGCTAGGAAAATAAATTGTTTGGTAAAGGACAGGCAAAGCACCCCAAAGTCATGTTCTAACCACTTCAGTTTGCTCTGTCTTTTCCTGTCTGAAAAAGCAGTTTCTTCTCCTGTAGTTTCCTCCCTTATTCAGGCCTGATGACAATAGAGAGAATGTATACTCCGTATTTAATGACAAGAAGCTGCAGCGCATACTAATGGTGCCATAGCTCCTAATATCATCCAATATCCCCTGCTGGCTTTGCAATTACATACACATGGAGCAGGGAAGTGGCATGTGGCACTCCCGGTGAGGATAAGCAGGTGTCTAGAATTACCTTCTGACATCTCTCAGAGGAAGAAGGTAAGTGTGAGTTAACTTGACCCCACGCACAGCTCCGAATGCCTCGAGGCCCCTAATGGCAAAAGCTGATGTCAGGGTAAGGAGAGTCTGCAAGTCTTCTAAGTGACTACCCTAAAATCTCTTCCCTCTTTCCTGGTCAGGAAGACAGTCTTTACTGAGAAGCCAACAGGAAATGTTTTGTAACCCAGTATTGTACCTGGTGCAAATGTACTTAATCAGAGCATACTTAATAATAATAATAATCCGAGTGTATTTCATCAGGGTCTTCATCCCCAATTTTATTCTCAATTTTCTTTTTGTGTTATTCCCTTTCACAGAATTACACATGTAGGAGTGTGTAGCTCAGGAGAAACAGGAGTGTTCTCACCTTGGGATTGAAAAGATAGCAATTTTATTTCACAACTTGATTTTTTCCCTTGGAGGGGAAAAAGGAAAGAACGAGCAAAGGGGGAACATTTTAAGAAAGGTTTAATAGTTTCTGGGATTGACACACCAACAATATTTTGTGTCCCTGCTGTTATTTAATGCTGCAACCTGTACTAGATTAAATTACATGGCAGAGTACTACAGTGTATTGGACAGCAGGCAGAGAACAGACTATGCTCTACTCATTACTGTGCCCTTGACTCAGTGTGTGAATTTGAGTGCTCCTCAGTTCTATAGTATCCTATATCCATAAAAAGGATAATGGTTCGTGCTTAGAGACTAAGCTTCTCCCATTAAATATATGGGGAAATACTTGCTTTGGGTCAATTGTTTTTATTTTGTTTTTCTGGATTTTCACAGGAAATCCAATGACTGACTTGGGTTTGTATACTCTCAGGACTGAATTTATTTGCTTTTCATATTTTTATGAAGGAAATTAGTGGGAAAATAAGGTGGGTGTTTTTAAATTATCAACATTATTTTTTCATATAAACATTCAGACTGTAATAATAATTTAGTTATAGTCGTAACTAAAGTGCTCCTTCATATATAGGTATGTATATACATATGTGTGTGTGTATATATGTGGTAAGTGCTTTTATTCAATGTATATATGAGAGCATGCCTTGGATAGTCATTACTT
Organism: Nestor notabilis; assembly: GCF_000696875.1. Lineage (NCBI taxonomy): Eukaryota > Metazoa > Chordata > Aves > Psittaciformes > Psittacidae > Nestor > Nestor notabilis. Next base: position 1,445 of record NW_009935829.1, on the reverse strand, counting down.
TTGCATTATTCTTTTCTTCACACAGGCTTCTTTCTATTCCCGAAACCGTAAGTTTAGTCAGCAAGCCTCAAATGTCATTAAATTCCATGTTCCTATTTTGGCATGAGACCAGGAGAACCAAACCGTGGACTGAACAAGTTACGTGAGTACCTCTCAGCAAAGCCAAAGGAGAGGGTCTGTGAAACCAGTGAGTGATCTGGGCTTTTTCTATTCTTCAGCTTAAGGTTCTCTAACTCTTTTAGCTGTTAAAGTCCCTTCTATTTTTTTTTTTTAGCCCATGGAAAGAAGTTTTTTGCAATGAAAATCAGCACAAGAACAGCGTTGCGATGACAGCCCTTGTTGAAGGCAGGCACCTGCCTGGGTGTTGCATGGCAAGGGATGATGGATTGAACACTGCCACCTTTTGGCTGTGACCACTGAGAGGGCGTTGTGAGGAGGAGGATTTGCCAGGCTTCCTCACAAAGCAGGCTGGGCACCTGGCAAAAGCACCCTTCCATGCCAAGCCAACGCTGAAGTGCTTCCAACTGCTGATCTGCCGTACTGCACACACCATGCTGGCACCATGTAATTCAGGTTTCATCCCCTATCTGTACGGACCTGGGAACTGAGAAGATGGGCTAATAATGCGAAGAGCTGTTAGCTTTGCTAAAGAATAAGTGCCATCAGGTTGATGTAAACAGTCACTTCAGCCTGGCTGTGGTACACTCTTCCTGCCTTAGGAATACCTGAGAGTATCTCACATTGTGTTGTGCTGAAATAGCGTTTTCTCAAGCAGTGAATTATATACAGTTTGTTCTTCAACCTCTTTTGAGCACTTAGCTGGGAATGTTTGTATCAGTGCCAGCGAGTGTGAGGTGATCTCATTCGAAAGAGAAAGAAAATATTATTAGCCACAGAATTATTTCCCAGTGATTTAACGATTAACTCTTATTCACATACAACCTCTGCAGTTCTTATGAGTGAAAAAAAACAAAACAACCAAACAAACATTTGCTTGAGAGCGATAGACCGGTGCCTGTCCTGCCACCCTGCTCCACACAGCCTTGCCTCAGCATGCGTAGCCTTCTGTAGTCTCCATGGGGTGCAAAGCCATACCTTGGTGTCGCACCAAGCTGTTATCCGAACATATTCTCCCCACGCAAACCTTACCCACAGACACAGGTGTGGCTTGTGGCCTCTTCCCTCTCACCCTCTCCTGTTCTACTACACTGTTTGCTCAGGGGCTGAAAGGATGCTGGCAGGATGGCCCTGTTGATGGTAACAGGGCCGGGCTTTCACCTCCACTTTCGCATCCAACTCTTTACCTTTGGGAACCCGTAAGATGGCCATGATTAACGGCTGTGGGGGGAGCATTTCCCATCCAACCATCCAAATACCGGAGGCTTCCTGAAGGCAAGACGAGCGCGGCTGGGGTACTCCCGAGGCAGCGCTGACCGGGAGCAGCC
>NW_009935828.1:0-13453 GCF_000696875.1 Nestor notabilis | reverse complement strand
TTTTGACTGCAAAAAAGCTGCCATCCCATTCAGCAGGGTGAAGCAGCAGCAGGTACTGTGGCTGCTCGTCACCCTTCTTCGCTGGAGGGAGCACCCCATCCCAAACAGAGCCTCCAGTGTGCCACCACCCTGGGACCTCATCCAAAGCAGCCTGTGGGCTGACCACAGACCTGAAACTGCAGTTGTCCTGCACTTGCAAGGTATCCCTCTCCTGAGAGAGGTGGCCTTTCACTTGATACATTTCTGATAAATAACATAAATTCAGTCAGTGTGTGCTATTCCTTTCACATACACCTCATGAGATCTTAGGATATCTACTTCAGGATCCAAATGATTCTACAGAATCACCAAAAACCAGTTCAAAGTAAGCATCGGTTAGCACTGAAGTTGACACTTCTTCCTGAACTGAGAACTCTTTTCATTTATCTGTCATCGTTCTCCATGTACTTTCTAGTTGTCCCTCTTACTCCTTGGAAAATTACTTCTTTATGTTTCCTCTTTCATTGAAAAAGCAATGCTTTTTCATTAAAACCATCATCAGGGTTAATAGAAACTTGTAGGGAAGAGCTGAGGGGAAGAGCCAAAGCAGCTTTACTTACCCACCACCTGACGGAGAGAAGAAGCCTCCATATCCCACATTATTGAGCTTTTCTGTATACATGTCCGTAACTGAAACAAGCTGTGCAGGGACAAGGTGGCCACATGATGTTTGCTCCATCACTCCCCACTTTGTTCTATGTTCTCCTCAAACTTGATCCACCTACAAGAGGGCAGAGCAACGAGTGCAAACATTCAAGAACTTGTCCATCCTCACCAGGTATATCAATGAGCATGAACAAAATGAACAAGGAGCACCCAGTGACCCAAATCTTTAGGTTACCTTTTAACAGCAATACACCCTCCCTTTTACTGCTGTATTTCTGATGTGTTGACTGGGCTTTGCTGTGAAACCCTGTGTACACTAAGTACATTTGTCCAAGACAGCCCTTTATCGTGAACCATGGCCCAACACCATGATGAGCTAAGAGGCAACAGGACCACGCAAAGGAATCCTCAAGCCCTGGTCATGGGCTGATCTTGCGTACCACCAGAAATGTCACCGTGTGCAGGGGAACAACTCCAGCCTGTTTATATGGGGGATGCAACACAAGCAGCTGAACTCAGATGAATCAAGAACCAGGATCTGCAACTCAAGGTCCTGTCTGGAAACACCTTTTAATCAGTAACTTTAAGGCTCTGGCTGGAAATTTTCCATGACATGTATAAGTTTTCTGTTAACCCAAATAGCTTTGCAAGGGATAATGTAATTTGCTAAACCCTTCTAATACAAACACTCTTTTCTGACAGCTTCCATGCTCCCCCAAGTCTTTGACTCAAGGGCTGCAGCTAACTCCCCTGCCCTCATACATCTGGTAGCATGAGCTGCTCAGTAGCTTACAGCAGGCTATTTCAGCAAGATTAAGTCATTTCAGGTAGATACTGAGCAAGCCTGAACACCATGCAGGTTCACTATCAGCAAACAGGATGCAAGTTAGGAAGTTGGGCTGAGTGTAGGAACTGCACCTCAATGGAATGCTTAGAGAATGTAATTACACATGTATCTTTAAAGAGAGAGAATCATGTATCCAGCTCCATCTAGCACTTCTACCAAACGCATGTGGAAGCACACAAAACCAGAAATCATTTGCTAGAGAAGGAATCCTCCCCTTTTCCATAAAGCCACCTGACAGTATGAGGAGTGCAGGCATATCCCACTGGAAGGTCCTTTGGATGTAAGAGTGAAGGGCTCCTTACCAATGTCCCTCAAGAAACAGCAGAGCTTTGTGACCTGCCATACAGGACACAGGGCATCTTTCTTCCAGTGGCTGACATTTGTAGACTTACAGAAAACAGAACTTCCCAATATTCCTACTATAAAGGAAAGACTGAAGGAACTGCTCAATAAGAAATACCACACTAAGGTCTGAATTGTGAAAAAGCTAACAATTTGTCATTAAAACCCATTCCCAAAGACCTACGTATGGACAGAGGAAAGCATCATTTGCTATAAAAGCAGAGCTGGGCAATACGGATGACAAAATGCAAGTATCAAACTAATGATAAGAGGGGGGAAAAAGCAACAAAGAGAGAAAAGGATGACCAATAAGCAAGTTAAAAAGTGAAAGGTGAAAAGCCTTTAAACAGGTTCTCCAAGTGACTGAGAAGTAAAAATAAAAGATAAGGGGGTGAAGGCTTAAGTGGCAGAGTGGTTCATTACATCACAGGTAAGGAAGAGGTAAAGATAACATGCCACAGAATTTCTGTGTGCTCTGTGATGGGTTCAGAAAGTCTCCGTTAGAGCTCAGGCTTGTTTACTCCTGTCAATGAGCACTGTCACTACAATTCTGTAATTAAATCCACAATTTTAAAAGTTGAAACTACAGGAATAATTGCACTGTTAGTCAAAGTAAGTTGCTACTGTTCAGAGTGTTGCCAAGAATGTTTGAAAAGCTTCTGCTATTTGCTTCAAAGAAAATCTGAACTCAATCTTCATCCACTCCACCTCACTTCATTTCTGGAACAAAGATCCTAAAAGCTTTCCTTTTCCTAGGCAATATGGAAGTCCAAAACAAGACTTTATACCATACTATGGCTACATTCCACAGTAAAATAAATACTATACAACCATTTTCACTGATCAATAAGTTATACATAGGACACATTCTATATAATCCTGTATCTTTATCCCATAAACACATTTTCCACATGTGAAAAAAAATCTGAAGCCAGTCACAGTGTTTCAGAAATCTTAAGAGGACTTGGGATGCCCAATACACTGAGAACACACTCCTAAATTCCTCTGCTGTACCAGTATTACATCCCAATCTACAACATTTCTTTTATGAGACAAGAGAGCCAACACTACCAAACATTGAAAAAGTCTTTCCAACCACCTTTATTTTTCAGTCAAGGGTTAGATCATGCCAACACAATATCAACCACAAAGGAAGGGATCGCATCTCAAATTCGCAGTTAACACAGGCACTACAGCAGACAATAAAATGCTTTACAGTAAACTTTGGCATTCAAAAGCCAACTGTGCAATCATCCAGAAATGTTTAAAGCAGAACAAAGCAGCTCATAAAACACCATGTTGAGATGTGTACCCTGTATAGTTTGTCTTTTCTGCATCTGAAACGAAAGTGGCTCAGTCAATAAAACACAATGCACTAGAGCACCAGCTACTCCACAAAGCTCTCCCCTTCTTACTACATGAGGATGAGAAAGGACAGGGACAGCCTACTGCCCGCCAGGTCTCGTGTAAGTACCCAGAAGGCCCAGTGAACAAATGGAGAAGCTGGAAGCAAAGCAGAAAGCCACCTCTGACATCCAAAATGTGATTAAGGGAAGGGTTAGAAACATGTCATTTACAGATGGAGGCCCTTTGCTAAATGTTCTTCCTTTGACGGTACCCATCAAGCAAACATACTCCTCCATAGGAGAAGAGGACTTAACAACAACAAAAGCATCTCTGTTGTATTAAGAGCTTGGGGATTTAAAAAAAAAAAAAATAAAAAAAAAAAAAAAAGAGAGACTAAACATGCTAAACAATGGAAAGCCTCTCAATATCCTCATTTGCAGTGCGCAATCAAAACCTCATTGGATACCTACAGCATTTCAGCCATATTTGGATTTGGTTTATTTCAGTGTATTCTGTGCAGAACTTCAACTACCAAAACTGCCAGATGATGGGTTTTTTATACCTTACAATATAAAACTCCGGGTTACAGTAAAATTCCTTCAGCAGCAAAAATGGGGTTTACTTTTTCCTTTCTCCAAACAATGAGACATCCAGTACAAGTCAATTCCACTAAAACCAGTCAAGATATCTAAAAACCCACTACCTTCTTGAAAATTAAATAGCTACTGGGCACAAAATAAATTTAAAAAAATAAAATAAAATACTCCAGAAGAACTTACTGCTCTGATTAGAAACAGGCAAAACATTTGGGAACTCTTGGAATTTGAGTATCTTCAGAATTTATGTGTGTTACTTCATATAATACTGAACAGACCTAGTGATTTATTTAATAATTTCGTATTCACAAAGCTTGTTTGTTCCTCGCAATTAAATCAACAGGATTGAGTCCTGCCTCTCCAGAGGCCTTCTATAAAAGCAGAAGCTGCACTTCAGACTTTGGTCACGCAGATGTTTGGAACAGTTTGACTCTGCTTGCGCTTCAAAGAGGATTACAACATGCTCAAAAATTCTTTGACCTGCAAAAAGAAACAAATATGGTCAATCAAACTAAGTCTTTACCAACAGAAACACACAGCAACTACATTTACCTCCCCATTGCTTTATGCTTTACTACAACCTATAGAAACAGGAATTGGGAAAAACAATCTTAGGCTCAGCTATGCCATTTCTTGTCCACCAAGAACTTTTTCATCCATAATACCTGTAATTCAGCAGGTGCACAGACACACTCAGTGGAACGATGCTCATTCCTCCCATGGTCTTAAACTATGCCCCTATGTTGCAAATGATTTATCTTAAAAGCAAGTCTAACCTAAACACAAGGAAGATAGTGAGCACCTCAAAATACCAGCATTTGGAAAACACCAAGTCACACCCACTGCCAGAACACTGCTCACATTTCACATCAGTGAACAAATCCAACATACCTAATTACTTGGAATTTGAGGATAGCAAGTAACATTACCCAGCAAAACCACAGTTCCTGAAAAAAATCTGATACTGTACAGCAGTTCCATAATGAGTTCAGGTACTGTTGAACTCCATTTCCAGTATTTGAAGAGTGCTTCAAATGGCTACAGCTACCTAAAAATTAATACTGGCCCACAGAAAGCTATCTGGAACGCTGAGTCAGAAATCCCTGATCCCACAGACAGCATCAAAAACCAGCAAAGTACCTTAAATAATCCATGCAATGGCATGAGAACGGGATCCAAACCAGGCAGCGTGCTACCATTACACTCCTAAGCGTGGTCACTTCAGGCAACATCTTAAATTCCGGTCACTACCAAAGGTGGCGGGAAGACAACATGCAGAGAACGTGCTTCTTGCCGTAGATGTGTGCTGCCTTGTCATGCTCCCTTCCCAAAAGGGTAATTATCCCTCCCTTTACAGACTTGGGGTAGGAACATATGGCAGCAAGGGTCAGGCCACCTTTTTTAAAATACAACAAGACCCAAGGAACACACAACTCCTATCTCCCAGTTTCAGGAACATCCTAGCAACTAGCTGCAATACAGCCTGAACTGGGAGCATTTTCCTCTCTGTCCCCTCAAGCTAGACTACTGCCTAGAAAGGAATCGACAATCTTCTAAAGAACATGCTATCATTCCTTTGGCAGAGGCTCTCATACACAGAGCACATCTGTAATTGTTTTGTCCAAATTCCTGATGTGAAATGGAAACAGATCTTGGATCACATTCTCCACCTGTGACCTTTCCTTTCCTAGCTGAGGGCTCAAGAAGGCAGAAAAAATAAGAGGTCAGAATCCTTTCCTGGAGAGAAGGGAACATGTAACTGTGCCAGCGCTCTAACCAGGAAGGTATTATAAGAAAGCCCCTCTCCACTTCAGAAAGGGCCAAAAGCAGTAGCGCACGATGAACTTTAGCACTAGGCTTAGTTTCAGGAGAGGTCTCTGCATGCGAGCGTCACAGCAGAGGTAAGAAGGAAGCAGGCAGGTTTTAGGTCCCCACTGGACATGAGCATACACTGAAGGCCCAAGCATGCAGCCTTATGAAAAGCGTAGCAGTTCTGGGACTCCACTTGCAATCTGGAAATTTAGAAATGCCAAAAAAATAAGGCCAACACGGGCTTAGGCTGTTCCCAGATAACCTGACAGCTCTGCACAAGTAAACTCCTCTGAAATCCCTGTGTAGGTGCCTGGGCTTGGCCTTATCTCATGGTGCAGATGGGAAGCATATTCACTCCACAGCTGCAACATCCAGTCATTCCATCAAGTATCAAGGTTTAAAAGAGCAAATACCATGAAGACTGGTTTTAATCAGATGAGCAGTTCTACTTTTCAGAGGATCAACTGAGATCAAAGGACAAAGCTGCTCTTCTTGTGAGGTAAACAATTTATTTGCAAAGAGCAGAAATATGTGTAACTCATTGCAACTACTCAAATAAAAGTCAAGTTTTCCTCAGCTGAATCCCACCAAGATTCAAATACCAAATACCTGAACAGCTAAAATGCTGATGGTTTTGCCTAGCTTTAAAAATTACACCTTTTTGAGCTAAAGATTAGATCTTAATGCAAACAGAAATCTCAACTTGAATTCTTTTTAGATCAAATAGACAGTATTCTTTCCATGCCTTCAAATAAAACGAAAAAATGCTTGTGATGAATATTCTGTGTTACATCCCAAATGAAGTAGAAAGCTACATTTGAAAAGTATTGCCTCAAGTTTCAGACCCCGCTTTTGAGGATTTTGACTAACACTTTCATGAACACAACTGAAGGGAAAAACTTTCATGATAGCGTCAATTTAATAAAGGTGGCTAAAAATATTGCAGCAGGCTGTAAGACTGCTCATTATCTGAATGCAACTCCATGACTTAAATATTTTAGAATGGATGGTTATACACTGAAGTATATTTTTAGAGCAAAGGATGCCTGCCTGCATCAGCTGTACTGCCCTTTGCTATGACATGTGAACCAGGACAGGGCGCAGACCATACCTATCTTTGTTTAGCTAGAAACATCTACAAAACCTAAAATTATTTGCCACTGGCTCCTTGCTTCAGATCAGAATTCAGCTGTGGGTTCATAAAACTCATCATTCAGTTTTCCCTTACACTGGTTTTGTACTGTATTTTCACAGTACCTGGCACCAAAGTTTTTATTCACTAGTCCTGTAGGTGAGACACATTCACAACTAACACAAGGAAGACTTCAGAACAGTTGACGGATATTTAAATCAGAAATTCCATTTACAAACAAAGCTACTAGTCAAAGTCTTCTCAAATATGCCTGGAACATTTCCTCCCCTTTGTTTTTTCCTTTTTTTTTTAATGGAAATTTTATGTAGGAAATACCATGAAGAACCACAGGTTCTAAGTCTAGTTTGGCTTCAAACAGTGCTACACTTTCGGATGCAAGAAGTGTCCTGAATTCCTTTTGACATGCTGGCAATAAACCTCACTCATCAGTATGTTCTGCTTATGAAATCTTACCTTTTCAGTCATGTGATCATATCTGTCCTTTTTGCCTTTGAAGTCTTCGTTAACATCTAATGTTAAAATAGGTATTTCCTGGAGATACTCAAAATCTGTTCTGTATTGGGATATGAACACAAAAAATGTTAGTAGCTGAAAACAAGTACCCATTGTTCCAGTCTCTGTCAGCATTTTCCTTGTTAAGAATCCCATAAGAACTGCAACTATAAACTACAGCCACAAACTCTGAATATAAAGCAGCTTGAATTTACAGTGGCACCTAAGATACACAACTGATTCTCAAGCATTCTCTTCCCCCAGTGCCTAAAGTTAAATTCAACTGCGTATTAAATTAGCTCAGCTGAATCCTCTGCTATTCAGAGCTCTATGTGAAGAGAAGTCAAGGCACATTACACGTCCTAGTGATAACTAACATGCTGTCAAGCCAGTACTACTAAAGAACCACAGATAGAAACATTCCTAGACTTTAACTTTATGTATCATAGGAGAAGCTGAAGTTTCACTGGTGGAAAAAGCATTATGGAACATCCTTACAAAGATTTATCCATCCTTAAATAACCATTAATCAAACCCTACCGCAGTGTCCTATGCTGAAGCCAACTTTCATGTTTGTAGTGAAGCTTCTCCAGATATTCAATGGGAATTTCTTGCTCTTCATCTCGTCCACGCAAGTAAATCCTATTTAAACATTTCTAAAGGCAAAAGATAATAATTTAAAAAATGATTGGTTTTGCAAAGGAAGTCTAGTTTGTGAAAGTTCCTTTTGCCAACCCTTCCTACTGTGCTCAATATGCCACTTTCTGCCAGAGATGAATATTCAACTTGCTAACTATCTTACTAGCAAAGAAACACTATGCCATGTTCAGCTGATGGAGACTACAGACAAAATCAAAGGGGGACTCAAGGAAATGCATCATGTAATTTCTCCGCTACAAGGAAAGTCTCAAGTAAGCTCTTTATTAAAAAAAGGGGTACCTGTGTATTGCATGAAAAGAGCACAGACAGGCATTTCAAAATGTCATTATAGATTGTGGGCTCTCAGGAACCCAGTTTTCCCATGTAGTAAATCATTTGTTCCTGTCTTGAACACATCCAGAGCTTCAATAAGAAGTCAACCAAAACTGTTTAAACTGTTGTACTTTCCAATTTCAATATATGTTCTTCACTTAAAGGAGGGGAAAAAAAAAGGTTTTATATATATATATCTCTCTCTCTATATATATATATCTCTCTCTATTAAAAAAACCAAAAACAAAAACGCCCTCAATAGCAAGCCTAACAAAAAAGCTCTCAGAGAAACTGTAGTTTTCAGTTCCAGTGGTATTTTCTGGTTTGCTCTTGCCATATATTCTGTTTTTATAATTAGAAAACCATTATCATCACATTTTATTCAAAAATACAACAGCTACATTTGAAAGAACATTCTTTTCTTCAAGTATTTCCAGACTGATTAATCATAACTCAGGCATTGTAGCCTTCAGAATACTGCAACCTGAACTAAACTGAAATCATCAGGACTGTTACAGCAAAAGATAAGGGTAGCTCAAGGTTTTCAGAATATCACATTTCAACAAGCATTTTTCAACTGTTCCTTTGCCTAAGAGAGCCAAAGCAATCCCTAAAACACAGTGGCATGCAGTGACACAGAGCTGTGACCTTACTGGAGTTGACTGCAAGCACATTATTCTGTTATCATAAAAAAGGTCTAAATCATAGTTAAACCCTATAGTTAAAGAAAAAAACAAACTTCTATGGCAGCATAAGCAAAGATCGAATTTTACAGGCAAGGCACAGAACATGCACTCTCATTCTCTGTGAGGTCACACCTCGGGAGTGGCTCTGAGATAAATGATGCCATCCAGCGCCAGCCTCTGACCAAACTGCTGATTCATCCAGCTGTGCCAGTCTTGGTAAATAGTCCACTCGGTTTCATTCATGCAATCAGACTCGTATAAATTAGCTGCAAAGATGTACCTGTGAACACAAAATAGTTATGGAAACAGAAGTTAGCTTGAACACAGTTCTCGTTTTGTTTGCCTGAAGTACTGCACTGTAAATAGAAAAAAAGCTGAGCGTAGTAATTCTGCAACTTCTTTAAGGCATGCCTGGAGTGGAAATAAACAGCTGGTATCCTCACCCTCTATGGCCACTGGAGCTGGCCAGAGATGTGTCCACAAGAAGCAGTAACATTGGCAGCTTAGATATCAAATCTAACCTTCTTGATTATCAAATCTAAACTTCCAAAACCGGAATTACAGGGTACAGCACTAGCAAATAGCTATGTCTGTAATCAAGGACCATAAAAGAAAACACGAGTAAGTGACAACGGAAGAAATTGCTTGTGACTCTTCTTGATGCCTGCTCCTCTCCTTTCTTTGGAGGGAAACGCACATGCACAAAGCATGAAAAACTTCCCTCAGACAAATGAGAAACTACACATCCTGTTACTTGAGGATATACAACATAACTACAAACCCTCTAACCAGTAGTTTTACTTAGGAGAATTTTGATCTTCACTTGAAGGACTCCAGTCCAACATACCTGTCACTGTAGACAGATCTCTCGAAGAAGACAACAGGATTCTCTGCCTCCCTGAGCTTGCCATCAAGGGAACTGAGCTGAGCCCGGATCCTGCTCAGGCATGCATATGTTTGGAAAGTGAAAGACCACCTCTCTGGTTTCTCATACATCATCCGAAGCACATTTCCGCCACTCTTCTGCGATGTGGTCAGCTCCTGGTTGTCAACAAATACAGAGATCCCTTAAGTGAAGAAGGTGGACAATTAAGGTGAAACAGAATTGCTCTACAACGTTAAAGCTGTTTAGCCTTTATTTCAGGATTACATCTGCTTCATTTACCTCTCAATCCTCTTTGTAATACAAGGCATAAATGCCAGAGCAACTCCTATGGCACTGAGCTGAATGAGCAACTCTCAACAATCCACAATGCCAACGTGCTCAAGTACCAAAATACTTTGATCACTCTTTACAAGGTTTAATAAAAGAAAACATCCTATCAGTACAAAAAAGTCAACAACACGGTAGAAAAAAACATGTTCCTTTTACTCTGGCAAGTGTGAGCTTAAAGCTGGCCTTACTTTGCTTTTCCATCTATTAATTACAGTTCTTCCTACAGTAACAGCTACTGACAGCATCTTCAGACCTCTCGCCTTACCTGGGAGATTCAGAATGGACTCCAGAGCAAAGATCTTCCTCAGCCCATGATGGAGATCCAAAACCTTGAAAGAGTCACTGAAGCTCACAGAAACAAAATCTGTGTGACTCGGGGTACCAAAAACCCAACCTACCAAAGATGACTGCTTCTGTCTGAATCTTTTTGTTACATTAACACTGAATCCAAATACTGACATACTTTCAAAAGATTCCAGAATTCCAGGTTTCATCCTCACCTCTAATTCCCTGCAACTATACCTGAGCTAGTAAACAAAAAAAGTCCAGCACCATGCTCTGACACTGGTCAAGCAGCACCCCAGAGCACTGTCCACAGCACAACAGCTCCGAAGCCTCCGAAAGGACACAACTAGGTGCAGTGCACTGTCAGCAGAGCCCTGGGCTATTTTACTGCCCAAACCTGCCTGGGAACTGCTTGGAAGAGTCCCAGCTGGCATAGGACAGAAGCCTGTTAAGAGTCAGGTGATACAGCCTGGTGCCACTAACCAGGATATGCCCCCCTACTCTGTCATCAAGCAGAGAAGATACAGCTACAGCAACCTCCCACAAGTCAGAGGACTTTTGTCAGGAAGGGGAAGGAAATGAGGAAAAAACAAAGGCCAGTTGTTTGGGCTGTACAATATTTATACAACCAAGCTGGTGTGCAGTCCTGTGCTGTTCTATGGCAGCAGCTGCTGGTACTGTGTGAATTAGACAACAGCGAGAACATTGCAAGCTATTGACAAGGCAGACAAGACTTTAAGACACCCACAGACACACCCACAAACAGTTGAACACTGAGTATTGTCTTGTCCTAAGGAACCTTTTTGTGTCTCCTGACTAATTTTAGGAGTCATATATAACATCCTGTTTCTGCAAACCAGCCAAGGCAAGAGGAGAAAAGAGCAATTTAATAAGTCCAACTTCAGGGATGACTATGATGGATTTGAAATTTTATGTTAAACTTACTGGACCTGACTGGGATGGAGTTAACCTTCCTCATAACAGCCCATACAGTGATGCAGTTTGTCACTGTGGCCAAAACAGTGTTAATAACCCAACAGTGTTTTGGCTATTGCACAGCCTCAAGGCTTTCTCCCTTTCCCACTCTTCCCCCTAGCAAGCAGGCTGGGGTGGGCAGAAAGCTAGGAGGAACAGATCCAGGAGAGCTGACTCCAGCTGTGAATGGGATATTCCACACCACAGAATGTCACACCTCCATTAAAAGCTTCCATTTAGTTCATCAAAACACGCTGTACTTTTTGGCAGAACTAAAAAAGAAAATCTTCTACAGTTCCTCAAAAGCTCCACACAGCCAGGACTGTGGCCACTCGATCGGAGCTGGATTGCCAACAAAATTACAGGCAGATGACTGGAAAAAACCCACTACAAACCATTTAGCAGTAGTTATTTCCTAGACATTTTAAGGGGCACCTTCCAGGTCACCTGGAGAATCCTCTGCTGATTCACAGTTGATAGAAGTCCTCTCTTTTTTCCATCCTTTGCTTTTATACATAAAACAGAACAGGCTTTTACAGCTTTTATCATCTACATCCTGACGATAAATAACATTTATTCTACAATTCACCAAGCAAACTGGAAAACAGGAACTCAAATACTGAGATAAGAATCAGGAAAAAAGTTGCTATCACATACATTTTCTAACAGACTTCATCTATCACATGTACTGGTCTTCTGAAATTAGAAGATTTGACTGGGGTTTGGTTTTGGTTTTTTTTGTTTTAAAAAGTTTTCAAAAAGAAACCTCAGTTTCTTGTGCCATACCTCACAATCCTCCTCAGAGTTGGGTTGAACATTGCACCATCTTGCTATGGGCTCAGGAACAACTTCCCATTCCTCATCAGCTTGTTTGAGAATCTCCACAAATGTCGATTTCCCTGCAGCTGTAGAAAAAGCACCCAGGAAAAGCGGTAGTTAAAACCCACATTTTTAGCCATTTTCACAAGGAAGAGTGGCATTATTTAACCACTATACAACTCCAGTTTCAAGTCCCATAAGGGAGTCTCAAACACCCATGTATTGTTGACTTGACGTCAAGCATCAGAGACCATCCAGTACCAAAAATCATCAATTCAGTGAGCACTAGGTTTTTCTTTTCTGTTTTATACCACACCCACAGCAAAATCAACAACAAAACAACAATGACAAGATGTCTCAGCCCAGTTCAATTATCTACATTATAAAAAGTCACATTTGCAATCAAAACACCAAGTCTTAAATTTCGAAGGATAGTGAGTGGTCCCATCTCAGGCATGGAGTTACAGCCTCCCAAATTATTTTAGGAATCTAAACCAAACCCCATTATAAAAGCAAGCAATGTTAAAAAAACACAAAGCAAAAGCAATGGCATCTCAAATGGAGATACCAAAGTGCGTTACTAGTCACTTCCTCCAGCACAGAACTCACTAATCTGCTAATAAGCTCAGGAAAATTTAGAGACACTTAAAGCTGACAAAGGCTATCAGTTGGCGCTATCAATTACCACAGTGTGGAACAGTAAACGAGCTGACAGCCCTGCAAGTCAGGTCCTCGATTTTAAGCACATCCTCTTGCCAGGGGAAAAAAAAATAGATTAAAAAATAAAAAATAAAAAGAAAAGAAAATTCCTCAAAACCCCCAGAACAAACAGAGAAGAGTGTCTTATTATGAACAGCCGAACTCCTGCTCTTCACAACGGGCTTCTGCTGCTCATTAGGAGTCCTGAACATGACAAGTTTGAAGTCAGGTCCTCGATTTTAAGCACATCCTCTTGCCAGGGGAAAAAAAAATAGATTAAAAAATAAAAAATAAAAAGAAAAGAAAATTCCTCAAAACCCCCAGAACAAACAGAGAAGAGTGTCTTATTATGAACAGCCGAACTCCTGCTCTTCACAACGGGCTTCTGCTGCTCATTAGGAGTCCTGAACATGACAAGTTTGCCCCGACAATCTGCACTGACACCAGTGTTCCACCTTACAGTCAGGAAGACTGTGAGAGAAGCCTCACCCAAGATTCCAACGCATCTTTCATGAAACGAATAAATTAAAACCTGACGTAGAAAGTTCCTCCCCTCCCCCCCTCCCG
>NW_009935827.1:0-18963 GCF_000696875.1 Nestor notabilis | reverse complement strand
TATATTTTATATATTATTGAGAGTGCAGACTCACCAGCTGTGGGTTTTCGGTGTTTATAAGAGGTGCTGGGGTTGATTAAAACCGGATTCTGTCCGGGTCTACATGGATGTCACAACATGAAGAGAAAATAACTCAACTTGTCAGAAGCTCAAAAAAGATCAACCTCCTCCAAAGACCTACTTCCCTATACCCATCCCCAGAGAACTCAGCTGTTTTGGGCATTGCAAGGACCATAGGCATCAGCTGTAATGAGCCTGTTATTCTTTTAGGAAAGCGAAGAAATTCGAGGGCTTGAGAAACAATATTATGGATGTAGCACTGCTGAGAGATGTTAAAGAACATGTCACACTGAAGATGTGAAATACCACACTGAATCAATAAATAGGCCTCTGACTAACTGGAAACAGTGGTGCAGATTCTCATTACTGCCTAATTTAAATAAATCCATGAATATCAAGGATCAAGATGCATGCCCCAGTGGTGCTGTGTCATGGAAATATATTTGCTAACGTAAGTGTAGAGAACATTGTTGGGGAACATGCCTTTTCTGCAAAGCATTTACCGGGTTTTGGAGGCTGCTGGATTTGTGAGTTGTCATATTTGTTAGTCAATTCCCACTGCTCACCATCATTATTAAAAATGACAACACCAGATTTTGTATCTGGACTGACTATTGTATTGGTCTGAGTAATAACGTTCTTTATTTTTAAGTCGAGAGCATTTTGTTTATGTACTCTATACACAAGGGAAAATATACATCTGCTATTGCTGCAATGCACAAGGGACAGTTAAATCTAATAAGTTAATCTAGAGTTCTAGAAAGAAAATTAAATTTTCAAATAAAGGCAAACTGACAGCTAAGGCATAAATCTTTTATTCACAATAAAAAATAATCCCATTCAAATGCAGAGGAGACAGATGTAGGTAAGAAACAAGTAGAGATAGGATGTATGGTGCATAAATTTGCTATGTCTGTGTGATAGATCAAACAGTGTGACCTTAAAAGTGTTCTTAAAACATCAGCTAAAATATGAAATTTGCATATATCTAAATACTGCTTGTTAATGTAAGATGGACCAGAAAGAATGTTAACAGTGAAAGTAAAATACAGCACAGGTGTAAAGAGTACAACAGAAAGGTCACATTAGCTATCAGTGGCTGAAATGTAAATATTTACCAGCTTAGAGCTGGAAGGCAGTTCTATAAAGGAGAAATATTATCTCCAACTATGTAATGCATCTTCTTAGGTAAAATATTTAGCTGGGAAAAAAAAGAGAAAAAAAACCAAAAAACCCCACATTGATTCAGTGAAGATCCTAATTAACTAAATGCTTAACTTCAGACATCCTCTTAGATTCAAATTACCTTAACAGGACTACACAAAGATGCAGTTTTACTGGAGGCAAGGGCAGGTCCCTGTAATGAAGCATTTTATCAAGATCACAGAGGATGCTGTGAAATTCTACCTGCCTTTGGAGTGGTAAAAGGAGCTGTTTATCCTCATATTTCTAAAGTATTTTTCATATTCTTTTTCTGTGTGCAAATCGGTTGTAGATTGTTGGGCTTCCTTAAGTGTGGGATGAGACTACTACTTGTGTTTGGAAGGTGGCATTTATTTCCAGTTCAGGAAAGAAAATGTAGCTCTTCAAGAGGACCTAATATTAAATCATCAGGAACTCTTTCATGTAAATGTTCTCCTTGGACAAAATCTGCCAGAGTTTCTTGGTTCTTCCTCTATCATTGTCTCCTGGACACCTTTTCCTCTGCCACCCTATCCTCACAGCAGTGCATAAGCCCTGCTGTTACCTGGGATAGGACACATTTGGATTCAGTCCCACCAGGTGTCTGAAGGGAGTATTCAGCTTTTTCATCATTCCTCAGAATGGGAATTTCTCCGTCTACGTAGACAATGGCATAGGCACCTCTTGTTCAACTCCAGCACCCTTAAAGAATTTGAGACTGGCTTGTCCATCTGGTCATCCCTAGAAGTACATTGCAATTGTCTCCTGTTTTCTAATAAATCTAGGTTTTCTAGAGATTTCCTCTGTAATTGGATCAGTCATTAATGTAGCCCAGATTTCCCACAATATTCTGCTGAGATTACATCTGTTCCAATGCAGTGACCCAGTTAGAGCCAAGATACCTGTGTGACTATGAAAAAGGAAATACATTTGTAAAATGTTATAAATATTTTGACGTACGATATCACCGTAAAACAAGTGTAGTTAATGCTGATAGCATCGACCAACCCCTGGGAACAGCAGGTGGATCTGTGGGAGGCTTTCCAGCATGCCAGACATGGATGTAGATACTGATAGTCACAAGGGGATTTATGCTTTCAATATGCTTGTTCAATGTTTTGTTCTGTTGTTTTGTTAGCTCATTAATGTTCTTTTATGAGGGTTTTGTGGGTGAATTGCTTTTAAAGTGGTATAATTCTGAAAGGTCTTTTTTTGTATTCATTCCTAGGAAGAGTGCAAGTTCTTCAAGTCATTGATTAGTGACAAATGCCATCTTTTGAGAAGTTCTCTTAATCTTCAAGATGTCGGTTTTGAAGGTCACTTCCATTTATTAAAGGATTGCAACTGAATATTTACTGAATTTTTTTTACAAAAAGCTATTGTTTCTAGCTTTTGCAATACTTCTCTATAGGAAGAAAGTCAAATAATAAAGATTTTTAGAACATTACTCAGAAAGCTACATACTAACCTGATATTATGTTGTCATAGGTCACGTTGCATATTTTCTGTCACATTTGCATTACATAACATAGGACAAATCAAAATCTGAGGAGGTGTATACGTGCATTATGGGAATACAGTCTTCACACTAGTTTCAGCTGTGTGTGGTTGTTCAAGTTGTACATATAGACCTCTGGTGATAGCTGAAGCATACAGGGTGAAAGCACAAACCCAAAGAGTAATAGAAAACAGCCAGAGGTGCTTGCAATAGAATTATATAGATTAATCACTGGATTCCCTTGAATAAGTGGCATGCTACAGATCTGGGGCCCCTTTCTTCGGCCTTAGTTGCTGAGGAGTGTGATTCTCTGTGTAAGGCAGGATTTTGTGCATCATAAAAAGCACAAGTTTCTCACTGTTAACTGTTCTTTGCTGAAGGCTCTTCCTGCGTGTGTCAAAGGGGTCTGTCACTCAATAACAATGGTCACAGACTCCACCGATGATCTGCATTTAGGTGTGGTACATTTGCACTGTCTTACCTTGTGGGAATGGACTGTGGAAGAGAAAGATCCTCCACAGTGTGAGACAGTTAAATCCAGGTCATCTATGAAAGGTCTGGTCTGTTGCAGAAACTTTTCTCTATGTTGTTATAGTAAAACATGCCTTGATAGGAGACATATTAGAAATGCTGCTTGCAAGAATACATTAGAGTAAATTTAAAATGTGCCCTATACTCCTAGCACTCAGATTGAACTTCCATGAGTGTATGAACTTCATTTACACACTATTTTCTCCAAACACTAACTTGAAACATTTGGCTGCTTTGTAGACTGATTATATTATAAAATTATTAAAGTTTGCTAATTTAGGGAAATAAGGTTCATTTGTTTACAAGAGATGTGTTCAAAATGAGGTGCTGTTCCAGTGTGGTCTTTCCTATAGATTAGCCACACCAGAGTATGTGTATTGGGGCAGCCAAAACACAAGTAGACAATTAGCTTTTCTACCAGAGACTAGTTTTGTTAACATTCCCCTGATTTGACAGCTGGAATAGATGAATGTCATTACTGACCTTTTCAATTTTACAGCTTCTTCACTTTATAATTCCAACTCCTGCAGATGCTGCATGGAAATGAACTTTAATAATGTTCCTCAAACTCTTGAAAATGTGTTACTTAACAGTTACATTTTACAATACTTTAAACAAGATGAAACTTTCATACCACTGCTTTTAAAACCAGACTAAATGCAATTAGCATTAGCAATTATGTGGGGGCCATTTCTTGATTGCTTTTATGAAGCAGATCTGAATAATCAGACATTAGGCATCCATGTTTCATTGTGATTTATGACGATGGAGAAAATTATTCTGCTCTGAGTTTTAATTATTGCTGGAAGATATTCTCTAGGTTCTGCTATTAATGCCTTTCATTTAATGTTATAGGGTCAAATACTGTTCACTGTATTGATGTGAAGCTAATATAAGTAAATATAAAGAGCAGAAAGCAGGTGTACAATATAAATTCCAGAGGTGCAATTGTGTAAGATGTGGTATTCCACTGAAATTGAAGTAACGACATGATGTTCTAGATGAGACTCTGCTGTTCTTTTAAATTTAGTTAATCACAGTCTGTGTTTATGTTAATTAAATTCAAGATAAAAAAAGAAAGGGTTAGAGGCGATACCATCACTATGGAGAATGTGAAGTTAAGTAACTTTATTATTATGGGTTTTTTGACTTATCTGCAAAGTAAGACTAGCCTAGGTTTAACTATAAAGCTATAAGATTCAAAATTGGTAAGCAAGGTGAAATTGTGCAGAATAGCAAAGCTAACCTTAGAAATGACAGGAATCCAAACTGTTAGTGATGTTACTTGGTGGGCTGTAGGGGTAACCGGGGTCCACTAGCTATCATGGTTGCAGGGCTTGAGGAGAAGCTCACCAGCTATGACCTCTTGCTCCTCTTGCCAGACAGCCTGGTAAAGTCCACAGTGTATTAACCACTTCTTAATATATTCTTATAGCCCTTTTCGAAGGCTTGTATCATAGTTCTCACTTAGCTAATGGGTTGAGCCTCTTCTGAGAGTTCAAACATCCTAATGAGATTAACTCATTAAATAACTGCCCATCATTTAGTTGCTGATAGTCTGATTCATTTGTGGCACTGGAAGAGAGAGTTGCCTGTGAAAATGTTAGCGCTGCTTGGAGATGATTTCTCTTTGAATATTTTTAGATTATTACATCTTCTGCCTTAGATAAGTGAGTATCATTCCCCCCGTCACACAAACGGATTGGACTGTGCAGTAACAGTCTTTTTCCTTTCAGGCTGGTCAGGCAAAGGTGCCAGGTTTTTCCACCACGACATTACCTCCTTCCTTAGGAATTAGACTTAAACCTCCCTGTGACTAATTAGTTGTCTCTTGGGGGGTGGATTTGTCAGCGCTCAAGCAGAATGGTACAGATGCCTTCTACAGAACCAAGGAAGGAAGAAATAAGATACTTCACCTCAAATTTTGACACTTTACAAAAAACCCTCCACAAATAAAATACACATATGAATATTTCTGAAAGAGAAAGAAACACGGTAGAAAACACAGGATAGTGCTAAACCTGCAAACTGGTGTCAAGTGGCAGGAGATGTTACCTCCCTTTAACAGAAGTGGCCTGAGTCTCACTTCTGCTGTCTTATCTGTGTCCCAGTGGTCAGGGAAAGCTCAGGAGTGAGTGGCTTTTTGGGGCTCTTTGAGGAAAGGCCAGAAAGAAGTTTGCTTTAGGAAAGCCTAATGCAGGGAGCAGGTGTGGAAGTGGGTGGCAGAGGCGCCAGGAAGGAGTCCAGGCAGTACAACCTGGTTTGGTTACTGAGTTACACTGATTGCTCCAGTTTCAAGAAACAAATGTTCTGTCCTTGGACAAAAAGCACAAGTAATGCCAAACCTGGGAGATTCCTTTGAAGAACTGTCTGGCCACTCGGGATACTGGCATGCTTTACCTTTAACAGGCCTGGGAGTTTCCAAGAAGCTTTCTTACAGAAAGAAGAAACAAGTAACTCAAAAGAGACAGGTAGCTGTTGCTGTGACCTTGCACCCATACATGGGTGGCTTACAGGAGCAGCCTTTGGGAAAATAACAAGGAGCCCCATGTGCAAAGCTCTAATTTGAGAAGTCCCCACATAGGAAAACAGGCACATAGCCATGTTGCTTTAAGGAATGATTTGAATGGCCTGAACAAGTTGGGATCTTTGTCAGGCTAATGAACCCACACTTGAAAATTAGACATGCATTATTATGTTGACTGATTAAGACCACACTGGTATTGTGATGATGCTAGTGTATAATCAACAACTTCCTTTATATCTCTAAAGGATATAAAGCAATATTAGATGCAGTACTTAAAAGATGTTATTTGTCTTGTAGGCTATGCCTCTGAAGTGTTCTTTCTGTCTACTTCTGCAGAAAGATCTGGTTTCTTGATAGCTGTCCAAGAAACTTGAAGGGTGCTCTTTAACACTGCTCAGTGCTGTGAGTCTGTCTTGCTTTTCAGGTGTTTTTTGTGAGCAAATTGGGCAAAGAACATAGAGAACATCTCACACTTTTTTCCCTATTTTTAACCCATTCTATTATTGGTTAAACTATTTAAAATAATAGTATTTTTACTGTTGAATCAGGATAGAAAGGAAAAAGAGAAAGGTTTTTGTCTTGTCTTGTCTTTTTGCAGCCATGGTCTCTGGTTACCATCAATGATAAAGGGGCACAGAAACATTCTTAATTATTTACACAAGGACTCAGGACATGTTCATCTCTAAGGTGAACAGCTATGCAACTATTGATAAATCCTTCCTAAAATAAATTCTTCTTAGATTTGTGGGTTTAGTGTTTTGTTGTCGGTGTTTGGTTGGTTGTTTTGGTTTGTTGTTGTTGTTGTTCATTTGTTTGTTTTATTTAGTTGAATAAGTCATTTGGAAACAAATACAGCAATGCATTTTGTGCATAACCCTAGGGTTTGCTTAGTCAAAATATTAGATGTACTCTTTGCTATTTAATTCATTCCTGAACAGCCTAGGCTGTGACCCTAAGCATCAAATGTTGAAGCCTAAGTAACACATATTTTTACTTTTATTTTTTTTGCATTGTAAGCTAATGTGTGGTACTCCAGAAATGTCCCCCACATTCTTGGGAGGTAATGATTGCAATAAAGTGGAAATCTTTCAGTTTCTTAAGGGTGGACCTTGTTTGGGCCCATTCAGATGAAACAGCAGTCAATGTCTATTCAGATGCAGCAGAGCTACACATAAGAAAATTAAATAGAGAATGGCAATACTTCACTGCTCATTTTTGCTTGCTGTAGATTTGTTTCGAAGACTCCAGAAGGAAATGGGAAAGGGGGAAACTGCCAAAGTCACATCTGTACCTAACTGTATCTAACATTATCTTTTATGTCAAATCATTATCATACCCAGGAAAAACCACTGGTGTTTAGTGCCAGCTGTCTGCTTATTACAGCAAAGGAACTGAGAGAAGACACCAGGAACACGCAATCATTAAAGAGATGTAGTACCTCTGTATTATTGACACTTTTAGGTATTAGCAGTGTTGCTTTGGGATAGCGGGCTGGAGGCAGCGTGGCATGGAGCTAGGAAGCACATGGTAATGACTTGGCCATGCAGCTGAGCTGTGACAGCAGCTTGCTGCCAGTCCACTTTCCAGGAGGAAAAAGGCAGCAGGAGCACTTTGGAAGAGCATCCAGTGCAGTTGCTCAGGGCTGGCCATGACAGTGAGCATCCCAGTACTGCCTTCTGTTTGCTTCAGTGATGAAATTTGTTGACTCAGAAGTCTGATCAATATTTAATGTGAGAGACAGAGTGTTGACGCTGATTTTAAAAAGTGAATGTACGCTGTTATCTCTGTGCTTTTCACAGATATGAATGAGGGCAGATTTTGATAATACATTCAGACTTACTCTGGTAAACAATGTGTTCAGCCTGGGATGCAGACCATAGTGTGAGGTGTGCTCTGGAAATGCAATGTAATAACAGCTTATGTTAATAACATAAACCATTGATTACGTGCGCTTTGATGTGAAGAACCACACCACCGACTGAACTTGCAGCTGTAGTCAGGGACTGATTCACCGCATGATCATTTTTAGCCAAACAGTTTCTGAATCATGGGCCTGTAATTGCTTCAGATTCCTGTTACTGATCTCTTATGTCAAAATAATTGAACTTTATGGCTGACTTCTGATGCTTATTGAGAAATCATATAATGACTTCCAACCAGCTGTGAATCAATAGAAGTTGAGTACATATCACCACTGAGAATGCTTGATAAAAAAATTTCCTTCCAAATAAACACAAGACCTACAATGTATTAATAAATCTAGGAGTCTGGATGAATGGTCCTAGGTTACATAATTACACCACCTAATATTTTAGTACCTGGAATATCTGTTACACTTTTGGATAAAAAACATACCTACTTCAACCCCAACCCCCCAAGCTGCAGAGACTGCTCTGCCTGCAGAAATCCACAGCAGGGCCTGCACCGATGCAGCAGTCTGACACACAGAACAGGGATCAAGGTCTTGCTGGTCAAGCAAACACTTGAAGTTCTGGGAGCTAGAATGTTTTATTTTGCTGAGGGTGGCTGGGATGTGTCCTATAAAACACCAAAAAACACTTGTCTTTCCTTTTGAAGTTCACGGTAGTCTAGAAAATCCTGTCCTGTATATCACTTCCTTTTTTAGCTTTGTCTTTACTCTTTTGTTTACACCAATGTCAGGAACCTTATTTACAAACCTCTGTATCCAGGACACACATCCTTGATCTCCTTCAGAGAGGGTCCTCAGAGTAGAGGTGCACATGTAGTCCCTTCTTCAAAAAGCTCATACTTCTGTGATTTCACAAGATCCTAATGTTTTGTAGCCCATGGGATGGTGACAAACTGTTGAAATCCTTTTGAACAAGCAGTTTAAAAAGCTCCCTGATAAGCTGGAACTCCTTTCTAGGATGACTTAAGTCAAGAATTTTCACACCTCGCTGCTGATGGCGAATAGGCTATACAGTGTATATACACAGTCACACAGGTGGCAAGGTACTCACATGTTTTATGTGAAGGTAAGGAAGACTTCATGTTGCATAGTTGAATAGCTTTAGTTGTCAATTTCTAGATCAAATCCTACTTGAGAAAGCACATTAGCTTTACTGTGTCTTGTTTCCCATGTAATCATTGTGTTGCTACTACTGGTTATATTGACTCCTGCAGTTCTTTAAATGTTGCTTTAGTAATTCTCTTTCCTTAAAAGGTAGAAAGCATTAACCAGCCAGTGTATTTAGCAGCCACTTACATTAATATCTAGACAATACAGTGATTTAGAATTCTTTACACTTTCTTGCAGCTTTTTTATTATATTTCTTAGTGTCTCAAGAATGCCTATCCTCACGACACTTTAAAATAAACCTTTGCAAAATGAATAGCTTTCATTATGAAATCAATGATATTTCCTCTAAACTTGAGGGGCAATGTCAAAGAAAAGCTACTATAATTGCTAATACTGAGCAGATTTTTATGATCAAACTCTACTTCCCAGATGTCACAGCAATACAGTCATCACCTCCCTCAGCACTTTTGCCCTCCCTTGTCACTGCAGTTCTCTTTCTCAAGAAAGTAATCATCAGCCATGTCTTTTTCTGTTCTTATGTCTTTACTCTGTTTTCTGTTCAAATTCAACCTTAAGACTACCGTTTTCAGCAGAAATGGTCTGAAGTTTACACTTGTGACACCGCATAGCAGGAGTCCCCTGACCACTGCATTGCCTAAAGCATGATTATAAGGATAGATCTTAATTCTGAAACACATTGAGAACTTGACGTATGAAATTCAATTCCATATTGTGTTGTGGTTTTGTTGTTTGATTGTTTTTTTTGTTTTGTTTTGTTTTGGTTTTTTTTCCATGAAGATCTACCATGCAGACACAGAATACTGCCTATGACAAGCCCAGTCTAAACTCTACTCTTCTGAGTACTGTATTAGGTGTTAATCACTTCAATTTGAAGTAGGGCCCATAACTGCATTTTTAAGAAGCCAAATCCAGCATGCTTACTAGGACTAGTCCCTGGGGTGCTTGCTGCTTGCACTGGTTGGGTCCAGCATACAGCTCAGTTTGATCCTGGCTGATGCTGTGGACCCCAGAGAGTTATGTACCTCTGGGGTGCAGAGGAAACAGCTAAATAGAGGAATTCCCAGGACTGCTGTGTTAGCCATGGACACACGTTCCTCCAAGTTCTGTTCAGGATTAAATGAGGCACACTCATTGCTTCTGAATGTGGACTTTTTTTCTTACGTGTTTATGTATACCATCAACAGAAGTAATGTGGACTAATAGGTTTGGTAAAAGGCTTACAAACCAACAGGTAGGAGTATTCAGCAAATGTTCATTAAATGCAGTGTGGCTGTTTCACTTTTCAAAGTCTTACCAAGCTGCAAAACTATCAGACTGTCTCCGTCTCAAAGAGATACTCAGTTTCTTCTACTTCGTTTTTAAGGCAATACTTTAAGCTCTGGTTCACAGGAAAATGCAAATGAAATCCTAAAAGTTTGTCAGCATCTTGATATTCTCTTGATTAAAAACAGTTTAACTTGTTCTTCCTTTTTTAGTACAGAAATAGACATCTGAGTCACTGATTTGTTTGCCCTCTTTGAGGCTGCTGAAATGTAAGAGAGATGAGTTAGCAGCCCCTGGCAGTGGGGGCTATAATGGAGATGCTGACAGACTTATTTATAGCGCGGTCATGCTACCAGGCATTGCAATTACATTTCACTCAGGGAAGTTACTTTGATTTCTTTAAGTAATAGCTGTAGTGAAACAGCTCTTAAAAGCTCATCTTAACACCGTAGATGTTTAGATGATTGGATTTTTGTCATAACCAGGGTACCACACCAGTGGTTATCCTGATGCTCTATTTTACTTCAAGATGTACAATTGTTTTATCTCATTCCCTGCCTTAATTACTTCAAATGTACTGACAAGCACAACTGACCAGTTAATAGTACTTTTTCTCATGTTATCTCATTTGTTATCCATGATGCTCTTCCATGTAATAATTACTTTTCAATTTTTCATGACTCAAAATAGGAGATGTACATAATGAATACAAATAGCAAATTGATTAAATGTAACATGCATTGTAGCACCAGTGAGATTGTCATTTGTTATTAATGAGAGAGATTTGTCAGGTTCTTTTGAAAAGGCTCGTGACGCACAGCAATCCAAACCTAATAGCTGTAAGACTGCAGCTGACCTTCAGCTGTTTAATTGTCATGCAACACAAATAAGAAGGTATTCATGATTTTCAAGATAATTTCATATTTCTCTGTTTTGGTGCCATCTTAACATTTTGTGGCTAAATAGCAATAACATGCAAATCTGGCTAATTTGGAATATTCAAATAAATGGTGTGTCAGTGTAAGGCACCAGATTTCAGAGCCAAAGCAGTTTTATAGGAGCCGGTGTGGCCAGCAGCTCAGTAGTCAGGGAGCTCATGCAAGAAATCTGGGAACCTGCTGTTCAAATGTCTCTGCCAGATTTAACCAGACACACAAATACATACCTTTTACATCCTGACTAACTTACCAGTCATCACGCAACAGACTACTCCAGAGCCTTGTTCAATTGGTCCCGATCAAACTGGTTCATTTTACATAAAGTATCCATTGAAAGCTGGTCTTCCATGAACTGGGGGGAAGTATTTGCTATTAAAGTTGGTGGTTTTGAGAGATCTCTTCCATGCCAATGTCTGACATGAACTTTATTTCCCATCCCAAACCTTTCTGTGGAATAAGGAACGTTTTTGTCATTATATTGCAGAGAAACAGCCAGGCAAGGACCAAAAATAACATGGCAATGCAGGAAATAATTTTATAATCTTGAGCTCTGAACCTAAAAATCCCAGCAGCTGAGTCCTTGTCCCCCACATGCAGCTTCCTCAATTTCAGTGTGGATCAACAAAGAGTTCTTTTCCAGAATAAGTCTTGCTAATACTTTCAGTCTTCGTTGATGTACATTACTTTTGTTGCATTAACTTCAAAAATACTTTGTCCAGGGTAAGGTCTGACTCCTGGTCAGTTTGTTCTAGCTCAGTTTAAAAACATAAAATCCAATTTTCCTTTCAAATTACATATTAGAGTGTGAATGTCATTATTATATACCTGAGTTTAACAAATAACTGAAGATAATTCTTCCAGCTCCTGCTTTCATAAGTGAATGTAGGGATTTTATGGGCACTATTTGAAACAAAAAATTTTGTCATAAAGCCTTCAAAGAACAAAATGAAATGTTACGCAGTTGTCACACATCTCAAGGTGAGGAGAATCTTTAAAATTTACTTTGAAATTAGAGACTTCCATCTGCACATTTATACACTGAGTACTCATAAAAAGGATTACAATTGAAACTCACCTGTCATCAAAAGTAAAAGGATGGAAACAATGGCTAAGACTGAGGCAAGGAAACACTGTTATGGATGTTATTTCCTAAATATTTTCTGAGGAATGGTTTCTAACAGTAACTAAGGAAATTAAGGAAAAGTGACAAAGCAACAATCATTTCCAAGTAATAGTCCTTTTTTCTTTTCATTATCTATGCTGTCTGCCTTCAGATCTCCTGCATTGTTCAGATTTCAAAACATTTCCTGCTGTAATAGACAAGCAGGAGAGTTTTCGCCTGGGGAAGGAGGAGAGCTCGGCTCCTGCAGCACAGCTCTCACCGAGGCAGCACTGGGTCTGCTGTTACAGGCTTGTACCAAACAGCCAGCTCAGGTGTCTTCATTAATGATGGATAATTTTGCTAGGCTCCAAACTTGCTTTGAATAAACATGTAAAAATTGGGCTATAATTTTAAAATAATAAGCTGGACTTCGCCCATTCTGCTTCTTTTCTTTTCCTGCCTTCTAACCTCTCTGGAGGGATAGGATTGCTATTTCTTGCTTTTGGAAGCACTTTTGGCTCATCAGGATACTGGTACTGGCAGAGGTTATCTCAGGAGCACCTGTTTCAGCTCCAAAAGGGATCTCATTGCTAAAGAGGAGTCCTGGGCAGGATTTACACCCTTCCTCTGGAAACATGGAAAGCTTGTGTCAATCCCTGCTCATTCACAAACTCATGTCAGCTTGTCAAGGACTATCGTTGATTAAAAATTTAACAGAGGAAACCTGACAGGATTGTTCTCTTGGTGTTACAACAATATGAATATTTAATAATGACATGATGATACATTTCTATTAACTCAGCTGGCATTCTATACTTAAGCATAATGGGATAACAGTTCCCTTTATGACTATGCACCCAGTAAAATACTTACGTAATAGATGGATGAACCAAAGGTACAGTAAAGAGTGCAGAGAAGGCGATGTCTTATGACCAAATTGGCAGAAATCTCTAGATATTTTCCCCATAAAATCTGTGGACTCTGGCAGAATTTCACAACTGTGGACTCTTGAGCTTGAGTTTCTATGTATGTAGGGTATAGATTACTTATAATCACGGAATCTCAATCTCCTCTAAAAATTACCATAAAAAGCAAAGTATCGAGCTTTATCGTACTCTCACTTTCTCATGTATGAAGCCATGTGGTTGGGACAGTTTGACCTGATGGAGGAACAACACATTTTAAAATGTACCTGTTTGATTTACCTATCAAATCTACTTTATTTTTCCTAGTCTTCCAAAGTATTTCTTGAACATAAACATTTGAAACGGGACTTACCATAACTAGAAAATTGTTTAAAGATATTTTTCTTTCCCCAGTCCTTTGTGTTTGAATTGATATAAATAATAAAACCAAGCAATGATGTAAATGATCTGATCAAAAGTACTGCTTCACTGCTTGTATTTTTACTTCTTTGTTCAGTAACTCATGACACCACACAGACAGTCCAGTTCGCGGTGGGTTAGAGCACAGTTACTTATTCATCCAGTTAGATATAGGTCTTCTCTACAGGACTGAAAAATCTATGTCTCTCAGCCGAGGGGGGATGAATGCTGGGCAGTGTGCAGCAAGGACAGAACTGTTCTCAATCAATCATGTGCATGGTGATACTGGACTGGCTGAATGTGAAAAAGCAGATGAAACAGTATATAGGTAGGTTGATACACCTGATAGAAGATCTGCTATATACTCCCTCTGAGCTACTTTCCAATTTGAGGCCACAGGCTAAGTCTTAAGCTAGCAATGATTCTAATATATATGACAACATAAAAGGAATCTTTCCCTGCCTTTCTTCTCAACTTATGAAATATTCTAATTAGTTATTTCAGGTGGGAGAAGAAGGAGAAGAAATTTGGAGCAGGGGAAACGTGTGACTGTTGACTCTGCAATAGCTCTGTCAAAAAAATGTATTCTACTTTTAATACATACCATTTGGAAAGCAAAGCCCCTTTTAAAATGCTTCAGAACTCATGTCCTTTTTAATTGCCTGGAATTCATGGTGGCTGTGTGAGAAAGCCATGAACATATACAATCATAAAAACACATTTAGACAACCCAAACAGAATCAGTGGCATATTATTTTAGTTTATTATTCCTCGTGGAGTACAGATTGGTCTTCCTAGTTTGATATTTATTTATACCAAGGAACTACAACAACTTAAATGCCACTCTTGGGATAATCTTAATGCTGGGGCTGAACAGAATACACATTGCATCTGTCTCATTTGCAGTAAAATGAAGGAGTGTTTAGGTGTAATCCTGCTAATGAAGGACAAAGTTGAAGGTCATATATAGCTTTCAGAATGAACATGTCACCATGAAGCTGAGATAACACTAGTTGTGTGTTACAGAGTTTTCTTAAGTTATCAAGTAACTAAGATAGGGAAAAGGAAAATGTGGCTCTTTGGTTTTATTATTCCTTTTTCTTTGAAGCCACTCAAGGATTCTGTTCAAGACATTGGCTCTCATATGAAAAATTAATGATGGGGTTTTGCTTGACAGAAAGCCTTCTTATTTTGCACATGATTAACAAAGAAAACTCAATGCAGAAGTGAGATGCTCAGCAGGGCGTGGTTCTCTTGGAGGCCAGCTCACAGCTTCACACCAGAACATTTATTGACATGGGAAAATACCCGCTTTTATCCAAAGACAGTTAAACAGATAGGATATGTACAGGGCTGTACACACTGAATAACAAGGAACAGATTCTCGACAAAAGAAAATGTCAACTGAAATAAACAAACAGCCTAGCAGCAGGCTGACCCTGTGCCGTGCCTGTGGGCTGTTTGAGTCTACTGCAGAGCCAAGTGCAATGTTAGTCTTTTGCTAGTTATTGTCAGAAAGTAGATTATCAGCTGAAAGGCTGAAAGGTGACTTCAGAGGGTCTGCCTGTAGAGGAAGAAAACATGAAGGCAGTATATAATATATACAAGCCAGATCTGCACTCTGCTTCCATGCTATTTTGATTTGATGTTCCTCATCTACAAAGATCTTATTTTGAGGGGTTGGGTACTTTCCCACAGGTCTTTTCCCACATTTAGTATGACAGAGTAAGCTCACATGAGCTTCTCCAACTGAAAGCATCCTGGTTTAACTCTCTCATTCCTATGTATACCCCTCAATTTTTAAATGTTCTTGTTTTGGTCTGGTCAGTCAACTCTATCTATTTTCACACATTTGAGGAAAACCATCCAAAAGGTACCAAAAAGGTACAGAGTTTACAAGTTATAATGGAAGTGCAATGAGTTTATTTTAAGCTCAAGAAAAGACAAACATCTGTTATTAGTGTATGTTTATTATTTGTTCCCAATTACAAGAGGCTTTTATAAATATCTGTTGAATACAACAGCGCATTACAAACTGCTGAGTGGGATTATAAATCTCAGGTCAGACTAAGCGTTTCAGGTGTCAAACAGGAATGAAGCAAATCACTCTGGGTGCACTGGATCAGAAAGCTTTCTTTCCTTTTCTTGTTATACTAGTAAATGAAGAATGTTCCCCCACCCCTCAAATACTGCCACTATGAACTACAGGCTCTATTTGTTCGTAGGCTCAAAAGGAGTTGTTAGATTTTAAGGTACTGTGCATGAGTATGCATGAAAGGTAAGTATTAGTCTCAAACCAAAGAAGTCTTCCATGTAGAAACCTTATTTCCTTGAAACTTCATTCCCATAGACAGCAAGGATGAAGATTTCCTATGCCATCTGGAGTGCCTTTTGCTTTTGAGACAAGGAAATCTGGGGAATGTTAAAGTTGATAAGAATTGATCCTTTGCAGGAGGATGCAAGGTAGATTTTCTAAGTTATCATTTCTAAAGGATAGGGAATCAGTTACACTAGATATAAAAAGACATGAAGCCACAAATAGAACACCTGATAACAGCACTTACAAGCTTTTCAAAAAGGCTTCATATTTTGTCTGATTTGGTTATAGTTTGTTTGCTTGAGCAATTCTTTTGAAGTTATCTACAATGGTGGCACTGAAATTCAGTGACTAGCACACAACTATAGAGCCAGGCTGGCAGAATGATTGAACTGGCTAACTGCCATTTTCACGGCAATTATTATTTTTTTTCTTGTGGATTTTTAGATCAGATCCCTGCAGGAACAGATTGACTGGAGTTTTTACGTTGTTATTGTGAATGTTTTGATATTGCAGAAATTCTTTTTTTTGATATTTGATAATGAAGCTTTGGGATGATAGCAGTGGAAGGCTCAGAGCAGCTTTCATAATCTATTGATTTTGTGGGTTTTTTCATGGTGGTTTTTATTTTTTTCTACTATCAGTTGTTTGGGTTTTTAATTATTTTTGTGGGGATTTCTCACACTGCTTTTGCCTACCATACAGTGCTGCCACATACAAAGAGATACTTACATTATTCTGTCAAGTGCTACTAACCAAATAAAAAGCAGCACAGCCCAAGTTTGGTCATGTGACACTAAACTCAGCGAGAGCTTTGCTTTGGCTACATTGGAAAAAACATCAGGCCCTATCTGAGAACAGCTGGATGGTTTTGGTGTGGTGAGATTACATTCCAATCTGTAACTCAAAATCTAGACAAAAGGTTTTGGGAATTAATATAATTTATATCCCAAAATTGTAATCTCTTTAGAACAGGAATGGTATTGCCATGTGTAATCTGCAAAACATCACGACTATTTTGGCAGGGAAGGCAGAATTTGATGACAGAAGTGTAACTACAGCCGTGAATCAGAGAACTAGAGACACGGCTGTGAGGAAGATGTGCCCTGTGCTCCTGGGAGCCTCCCACTCATGGGAGCAGCCGGGTCTCACTGTGGCACCCTCCTGAGCCAAGAAGCCATTTCTGCCGTGGCTTGTTCAAACTTAGCCTTATGCCGACAAGTGGCCAGTCTTGGTTTGCCCACTGGCTGCTGCCAAGCAGATGGCACCAGCTGTGCTGTCCTCACCTTTGCTCAACATGAGATCTGATTTGTGTTTCCTTCTGCTTCCGAACCAGAAGTATCCATGAAGTCTTACGGGCATGTATTTATTCTTGAAACTTACAATGCTTTTTTATTCTGATTGACTGACAGGCTCAAAAGTTCCTGTAAGGCAATACGAGAGAAAAATAAGAACAGACAGACAGACAGCAGTGGCATGACCCTCATTTCCTTAGGAAACCGAGCTAAAAATGAAAATGTAACCTCAGACCCTTTGCTGAGGGCTTCTCCTTTGAAAGCCAAGATAAGAACAGATACATCCAAGATCAGAAAAGACAAGTGGAGATTACTGTATTCTTGTGACTATTTTAAAGGAGTCAAGAAAAGAAACTAATTATGAATAGCATTTAAAGTTCTCTTAAATAACCATTGTTACTAAAATTATTAATAATAATTTTATTGTATTTACTCTTCAAAGCAAAAAATTGTCCCATGGCAGTTAAAACCAGAAAGGGATACCTGAGGGACAAAATGCAGATGTGCATGCGGAAGTGCTCCCCTGCCCCTGCTCTCCACTCGAGGGACGGACTGAGGAGTGGGCTGCTGTCATGTACTGCACCAGGCTGCAACAACACAGGCAGGTAAAAACAACTGAGAAAGAAGGCTAGCACCAGTGTCCCTTCCCTAAGTGAATACACATACAGCAGAGACAGCTGAGAGGTTTTCGATTTTTGTCTCATGTAACAGAAGGGAGGTAAGACATGTGGAGCGAGCTCACAAGGGGAAAGCCATATGTCCTCCCTAGGCCATGCTCACCTACACGTTGTAGTCACAGGCAATTTGTAACGATTTAAGTGGGTGTTCTGTATCTGCATGACTTGGCTTTAAAGTTTTATTGAAACTCTTCAATCAATTCGCTAGTGACCTTGAGAGATCCGATCGTGTGTGCTAGCAATTGTGTGGTTGATGCATTTCCATACAAGGCACTAAACCCTTACACATTGGAAAAGTCATTTGGTCTGTTAGAACTTGCATGGAAAAACACAAATATTTCATAAGGACAACTGGCAGATTATTCTCAGGCTATCGATTCCACATTTTGGTCTGCTGAAAACTCGCTGCTAAATAGACCTCTCTACTGGAGAAACTGAGCAAAATGGCCATTGCAGGGAGAGACTCGGGATTTATTGATTGGACGTGAGAACACTAATCATGAAAGAGCAAGGATTGAGCATACAGTTGGGACTACTATTTGCATGAAAAGGTAACACTTCAGTGTTGGGAAGACAGATTTTTTTTTAGAACATTAAGAGTAGCTGTCCCAGATCAAGTCATACCCCTTGCCACATCCAGCAGAGCAGCCAGTTCCTCAGGCTTCTCATTTTCCAGCATATAGAGAACCGGGAGAACACACACATAATGTTGTCTGTAACAAGTAAGTTAGCAAATACATTTGCTACATTAGATAGATACTGAAAACTAAACTCCTATCTCCAGCAAATCTACAGAATAATATTTTCTCTCTCAAGCATACTTGAAAATAGCATAATTTTTTTAATTTTGAAACGGCTAATTGATTTTCTATTTGATTATTGTAATCAAGAAGCTAATTCAATTAATTTCAATCAATTCTTGTAATCAAATTCTTGTAAACTTTCCTTCCTCCTGACATGCTAATTTTGTCAAATTCAAGTATTCAAAGCTCAAAAATGAGGAGGCCCTTAAAATTTTGAGCAAGACTAGATTGTTACACAGTTTAGTTTACCATTTCACAGCAGTATTTGTTTCTTTTCCCCTTTATATTTCTGTGTGGTTTTGTCTGGTTTTTATGTAGCTCATCAAAGATAGAGACTAAAAATGTGAATAGAAACTTTATACATTTATTTTTTTTAAACAAAGG